>NC_056735.1:726550790-726615790 GCF_019279795.1 Protopterus annectens
CATCAGGTACTACTCAAATAAGCCTCCAGTTTCATCTAATTATGCCACCATCTTCAGTTTGCACCATATTGGACCTCAGTAAAAACAAGAATAGCTACAGGGAATCTCTGCCGTACCTCACTACTATTACCAGCGATTATTTGCGTCAGTAATATATAGTTAGATAAGTTCAGCAAGTAATATGTAATTAACTAAACTCTATCACAACTATTTTCTGTTATTTGTAAACTGCTATACCAAAGATACATGTCAGAGAACACACCGAGTCATTACGGTAGGACCGATAACATAGTATTCAGTGCGCTAACAAGCAAGATGATCTTAATTGTGAACCAGTAAATATTAAATTCAAAGCAAAAGCTAGTCCATATGCCTTAACCACACCCATGAAGATGTTGTTTCCTATGGTGTCCAAAGCAGAGAGTGCTCAAAAAGAATGCAAAGTCTTAGCGTAACATAAATTATAACTCACCCAAATGAGTGGTGTGTGCCAATGGTCCCACTGATAAAGAAAAATGGCAATATGTGAATATGTGGTGATTTAAACCCCTAATGATGAAGTTGTGAAAGATTTTATTTTACTTAAGCTAAAATGCATAAGCTAGTCAATGCTAAAGTGTTTTCTACATTAGATGCTTCCAGTGTATTTTGGCAAATACTCCTAGAGGAAGATAACCAAAAGCTGACAACTTTAATTACTCCAGTGGGAAGGTTCTGTTTCAAGAGGCTCCTGAAATCTTTCAGCATAAAATGACAGATTTACTCCACATACTTGATAATCTTATTGTTGTTATGGATGACATCCTGGTATTCGGTCCAAATAAAGACATTTGAGATTCAAGGTTAAAGACAGTGCTCCATACTATTAAATATTCTGGTTTAAAGTTAAACCAAAAGCAAATGCCGTTTTAGAAGGACTGAGCTCCAGTATTTTGGTCACAGCATAACTGCTAGCAGAATCAGACTAGATGTAAACAAAATCAGAGCAGTAGCCACGTTGCAAAATCAGTTTTATGTGACTAAGTTAAGACCAGCCCTAGGCATGATTAACTTCTTGGGTAAATTTGTGCCAGACTTCTCATGTGCGCTGCATCCATTATTGACATGTTAAAGAAAGACATATCCTGATCCTGGGGAAGTGCACAAGCTTATGCCTTCAGCAGAGTTAAAGATATACTGACAACAGTTCCAGTGCTAGCATATTATGGTATCACTAAATCAAAAATACCGAGTGCAGATACTAGTAGCAGTGGCTTAGGTACAACGTTACTGCAAATGGATTAACAAGCATACATTCTGGTGCTTGCTGCTATAAAGTTCTAACCAATGCTGAACAGAGACATTCACAAATTGGAAAAAAAAGAGTCTCTTAAGTGTGTGGCCATGTGAGAAGTTCTCCCAACACCTGTTAGGGTTCAAGAATTCACAACAGAAGGCTGACTTCAAACCTTTGTTTCCACTAATTAATTCCTTTACCCAGATCTCAGAGATTGTGAATGAGACTGAAAAGGTTCAATGCCATAGCAGTTCATGTGCCTGGAAAACAGCCACTCATAGTAAACGAGTTATCCAGAAATTGTATACATGGCCAAATATTGTCATATACCGAAAAAGATGTTGCCATGTGTGTGTGCAGAGCACAATGGCAACAAGATGTATGACTACCAAGAAACCTGAAAAGCTAAAGCAAGCTACCCAGTTAACTGATATGCTTGAGATGGATGACCAAATTGTTGGACATGAACAAAAGATGTTATGCGTAAGTATTATACAGTCAGAGTGCAACTATCAGTGCATAATGGCTTATTGTTTTATCAAGACAGAATGGTAGTAACCTCAGCACAATGTGCTATAGGGGCATCAAAGTCTCACAAAATGTCATGAAGGAGTCAATATGTTAATATGGTGGCCAAACCTCAACCAAGACATTACAAAGCTTGTGTGAAAATGTTACTTCTGCATTGCCCATAAGTTATCTCAAAAGAGAGAAATACTAATACTGACACCTTTACTACAAGATCCACATGAAATAATAGCTGCTGTTTGAGGTTTGAAGAAAAAAACTACCTCAAGTGTGGATTACTATTCTTGTGACATAGAAATAATACACATACCAACTGCAATGAGCCAACAAATAATAGCCAGGTTGAAAACTATGTTCGCATGATATGGCATACCTATTGAAATGGCTACAGATAATGGTGTGCAATTTATGTCAACAGAGTTCACTCAGCTCGTTGAAGATTATGGGTTTACTCACAGTATGTCGTCCTCACAAGCCTCAAGCAAATAGTGAAGCTGAGAAACAGCAAAAAAAGATATTGATACAACCTGACTGGTACAAAGCTCTCATGACAAACTGAGTTGCTCCATTCAGTACTACAGTAGTAAACCTTTTGTAGCTGATGCTTGGGAGACAAGTAATAAAAATGCTGAGCCTAAAACTATTCCATGTACCTCAGTTAAACATAATGACCGACAAGCTCTGTATAAAAAGTTTTATAGCAAATGCTATTCTGCACAACTTCAATCAAGCCAGCAATTATGCCTAAAATTAAAGGCAAAAGAAGTGACACACAACAGGTGTTTCAGTAAAGAAAACTAATGAACACCAGGTGTTTCAGCTAATTGGTGATACTGAATGCCCATGACTTGCTTCATTGTTTTAATGGACAATTTCAGGCCAACAAAGCCAAACCCCACTAGCTGTGGATATGCATATTTTGGCCTTATGACCTCATCAGCACAGCACAAGTAGAGTGTTTGACCAAGCATAAAAAACACAGGGCTGTTATACCCAGCTAATGTCCATTATTATTAGCTGAAACACCCAGTGTTCATAAGGGCAATTTGCATATATCCCATGGGCCTCTTATTCAAGGGGTTTGAGAGGTCACTCATTGAAAGTTCCAGCTGGGCTGGATTTTTCATTTAGTTTTTACAGATTGTTTTTTTCTGTGTGACCTTCTCATTCATTGTTTTATTTTGTTATTTGGGATATTTTGCAGTCACCCTAATGGTAATGGGCATCAGCTGGGTATAACAGCCCTGTGTTTCTTATGCTTGGTCAAACACTCTGCTTGTGCTGTGCTCATGAGTTCATAACAAGGCCAAACTATGCATATTCACAGCTATTGGGATTTGGCTTTGTTAGCCTGAAATTGTCCATTAAAATGCCAAAACAAGATATGGGCATTCAGTATCTCCAATTAGCTGAAACATCTGGTGTTCATAAGGATCATTTGCATATATCCATTGGGCCTCTTTGATTTAAGAGGTTTGAGAAGTCACTTATTTAAGAACATCCAACTTCTGGCACCATGTCATGATGTGCATCTCCGGTTTAATGTCTACGACAGGGTCAGTAACATCAGGATACACTAACTTATTAATAAAACAGGTAATTTTTATTCTATATAAAAGAGTAGAAATGATGTTAATAACAGTGTAGTCAAAATGAACACATACTCTGGGCAATTGGCTCTACATGCAATGCATTATGTGATATATGCATTGCTAAAATGTCAGTGCTATAAAATAATCTTACAATGGCAATGACTATATTACACATTCATAATCTTGGGGAGGTAAGAGGTGAACTCAGCTGCACTCACTACCATTTTTCCTCGGAGGATAGGCACTGGCACAGAAGGCTGGCTATGGGGGTGGGTATTGGGTTCACCAAACCACTGATGGGTTGCTACCTACATTATCAATGTTTGAAAGTGTGCATTTACAAGAGGAGAACATTGTGCACCACCACTGTGATGCAGTCCATATCTTCCCCATGTAGGGGTTGAGGTTAGGCTATCCAAATATGCTCTCATTGCCTGGATGCTGCTGAGAGCACAAAGCACTCTCATGGCTGTCTGAATGATTATCATCCCCCAAACAGCTCTTGCCTCAGCTCCAGGTGAAATCTCTGGAGTGGGGCAATGCACATGCTCTATCTGAATGAGGGGAGGAGTGAAAGTTGAGATGTACAGAGGCATAAATCACCTAGAAAATAAAATTAAATTACATGTTTTTATTTTGATGGGACTCTACTGTATTGCTCTTGTTTTTTTCACTTGTATGTCTTGCCTGTTGTTATATTGCATAACAAGAATTTGTTGGCATTAATCTTTTTTAAACTATATAGTCATCTAATTACTTAGACTGTGATTGCACACCATTGCCATTTTGCTAGTATTAGTTCTGGTCATGACTGAAAACAGTCAACTTCACCAGCCTACCTAAGAAATAATAAATTAATATATTTAAGTGGTATCATTTGAAACAATATGTTGTACTTCTTATTCATATATTTACATGTCAGTATCTTTTGATCTAGTGGCCTCATCTGGTGACCTAAATATGTTATCAATATGCATACAGCTGCTGTGTCTGTAGTTTTATGTGTGTCTGTAGTTTTATGTCCTAGTAATCCTTCATCCATCTGTATCCTTCTTTTACTATCTCTTAAACTATCATATCTTTATTACCTCACCCAACCCCATACTTCATACCATACACAATGTTATCATACAACCAACCATTTGAACTCTCCTCTCTCACACTTGCACTCTCCTATCTCTCCCCATCTTTACCCAATAACACAGCTCCTCACCTTCTCATTCAAAGTTTTCTCCTCTCAGAAAAACTCTTTCCCCATAGTAACCAAACACCCCATAATCATTACAACTGACCCAAATCATTGTTTTACTCTACTCAATCATCTTTTGAACCCAATCTTTCACCTCATTTCCAGTCTTTTATCTGGTGATATCCATCCCAACCCTGGCCCCTCCTCCTTTTCCTCCTCACACAAGCCTATATACTTTACCTCTCTAAACTCCCAAAGCATAATGAATAAAGTCCCAACCCTCCATGCATGGCTTATGCATAATAAACCTGACATACTATCTATTTCAGAAACATGGTTAAAGCCCTCTATAAAAGACTCTGAAATTACTCCACCCAGCTATTCTATCATTAGAAAAGACAGGACCCAAAGGAAAGGTGGTGGTGTAGTTCTCCTATATTCCTCTTCCTTGCTAGTTACCCCCTACGACAAACCCACTCCTACATTTAACAATGCTGAAGTACTCCTCACTCTCCTACAAGTTAATAAGCACAAACACATATGCCTAGCATCTATCTACATCCCCCCAGGGGACAATATTTCTACACTTGAAAATATCCTCTCTTAGCTCTCTGACAATATTAGCAATGAAACCATACTCTTAGGAGATGTAAATATTAACTGGACCTCCATCCAGTCTCTAACTAATCCTCTTAACATCAACCTATATAACTTTTCCCAACTAATCAACACCATAACACGCCCATCAAAAGACTCCTCCTGTGGCACCATCCTTGACTGGATGCTAGTATCACATCCCCACTATTTTTCAGATTGCGGTACTCTTCCTGACCCTCTTAGTGATCATCTGCCTACTTTTACTCATCGACTCCCCTGTATCTCCTACCATACCCACAACTACATTACTACTTGTAACGACAAAAGCTTCAACCCATCAATCTTTGTAGATTCCTTGAAAGCAATTAATTGGAACAATCTAAAGACACTTCCATTAGAAGAAGCAGTTGCTCACTTTAACTCCACTTTCTTAAGAATACTTGATTCCCATGCCCCTCTAAGAACAAAAAGAATCAAAACAAATTCAGCCCCTTGGCTAACCAAAACCACACTATCAACCATGCGCCTTAGAGACAAAGCCTGGGGACTCTATCTGAGAACTAAGACCCCAGAACATCGTATTGCATTCAAAACCCTTCGAAATAAAGTAAAAAAGCTAATAACCTCAGATAGACAAAAATACTTCTTCACACTCCAAAACAATAATAAAACCAACCCTCAAAGATTCTGGAAGGGGATATCCACCCTCCTTAACCCCAGCAAACCACACACCCCAACCCCAGACCCAAATAGCCCTGACTTAGATTTAGCTACGCAGTTTAACTTCTTTTTCATCGACTCCATTAGCAAACTCACCTCCTCCTTCACATGCCCCACCTCACTATCTAATACACCCCCTCCCTCTCCCACTAACAACCCTATCCCCAATTCCACCTCACACTGCCTATCTTCCACCTTATCCACTACTCCAACTGCCTCATCACTCACACCCCCCTCAAATTCTCTCTCTACACATTCCTCTCTATTCTCACTAAAACCTACACCCACTTCCACTATAAAGAAACTCCTTCAGAAACTGAAGCCTTGTACTAATGCCCCTGACAACATTCCCTCCTACTTCCTAAGCATAGCTGCAGATGCTATTGCTTATCCCATCAGCATTCTAATCAACCACTCTATTCATGAATGCACTGTGCCCCAACTGTGGAAGCAAGCATTCATCATCCCTCTACATAAAGGAGGCAACAATTGTAGCATCAACAACTTTCGTCCTATTGCTATCCTGTCCCCTATTTCTAAACTTCTGGAAAAGTGTGTCCACCTTCAACTCTTGCCACATCTCTTAGACAACAACCTTATAACCCCTACACAGCATGGATTCAGGCCAAATCACAGCACTATGACAGCCCTCTTGTCCTTCCTTGAGACTGTTAACACAGCATGTGATTCCGGCCACATTGTCTCTACCCTACTACTTGACCTCTCCAAGGCCTTCGACACTATCTCACACAATCTGCTCTTAACCAAACTGTCAAAACTTAACCTCTCTACCTCCTCCATAAATTGGTTCTCCAGCTATCTATCAAATAGATACCAAGCTGTAATATGGAAAAAGGCTACTTCCCCTTTCCTTAGTACCCCCACTGGAGTTCCTCAAGGATCTATTCTTGGTCCCCTCCTCTTTAATATATTTATAAACGATTTCCACAAATCAATTCCTTTTGCAAACATCATCCAATATGCAGTTGATTCTACCATTATCTGCTCTGCCACCTTCTCCTCTCAGCTCCAAACACTTACCCAGGAAGCTTTTTCAATTACCGAACAGTGGATGAAAATAAATCACTTGGCACTCAATGCCTCCAAAACAAAACTTATGGTATTTACCCCCTCCAAATCCACTTCCTTCAATATAAACTCTTTCTCAATTACCAGCCAAAATAACTCACCCCTTGAACTAGTGTCTGAAACTAAGGTGTACAAATTGATAATCGGCTTAGCTACAACTCCCATCTACAACTAAATATTAAAAAAACTCATCAAAAACTAGGTATGCTCTACCGTCAGAATCAGTACCTTACAAGCTCCTCCAAAATCACACTCGCTTCCTCTTTTCTCATCCCCTCCCTTCTCTATGGGGCCCCACTACTGACCAATCTTCAGACCTCTCTAAAAAAACCAGCTTTCCTCCTGCTATAATAAAATCGCCAAATTCGCAAATGGACACAGGTCCTCCACCCACCACTGTTCCTCTCTCCAAAACCTAAACTGGCTCGAACTACCTAATCATCTCACTTATATACAGCTGACTTTCGCTCACAAGCTCATTCTTAGTCCTTCTCTTTGTCCCTCCCTGTCTTCTGCCTTCAAAATGCACCTACCAAATAGAGTATTAAGGTCTAACAATCAAAACCTATTAGAAGTCCATAAACCATCTCATCCCCCAGGTAAACACTTACTATCCTTCAACCTTGCCCGCCTCTGGAACTCACTCCCACCATCCATTCGTACCACCTCAAACCGGTACACGTTCAAAAACTCTCTCCATACATACCTGAGGTCCCAATGGGATTGTTCTTGCTCCCTCCCCTCATAAATTTATGATATCGCATCATCCTTTACACTTTTGATACGTATCTCTACCTAACAAACCTTATGTTCCATCAGTATATCTACTCTGTAATGTTATTTGATGTCTGCTTTGAATAACTCCTCTGAATGTATATCACATTACTGTTTCAGTTTTACTTACCTCTCATTAATCCTCATCATACTGTATTGATTTGAATGCTTTTGAATTGTGAGCTTAAATGTTTTATGTTCTACTCTGTATAATCATTTTGTAATTTTTGTATGCACCTAATTTGTCTGTATTGGAGCTTTTCTCCCCAGGAGTCCATTGAAAACGGGTTCTTTTGGCCCAATGGACTATCCTGGTAAACCAACTGCAAATAAATAAATAAATAAATAGTACTTTGATAATATCTTGACATGTAATGTCAGACTCTGTACCTATGTCTAGTTTAAAATTTAAATTCAACATTTCACTTTATTAATTCTCAGCACTTTTTTCCAACAGTCTTAGCTTGCAATTTTGTCTCAATGTTCTTGATGCATTTTCAGATTTCACAGTATGCACTCTTCACACTAATTCTACCAACAAACCATACATTTTCATGTTTTTGTTCAATATGTATATATTCTTTTGAACACATATCACTTTTGATTTTGCACAGCTTTGAAAATCTCCACTTTAGATTCTACATCATATGTTAAAAGCATGACAATTCTTCCTGTCATGCTTGCAACAATGCCTAGGAAACAAGACTTGAATTTCACTTACACCAAATTTTGTGCATGCTCTATGTCTGTTTTTTTCATAGCCATTACTCTTATAATGTATTATTTGTTTTTTTTATTTAACTCATATTTTATCTTTCACACTATTGCATCACTTAATTCCTTTAACCATGTGAAAGTCATTTCATTTGCTCTGCATGTATCCATGATATTGGATAAGGTCTTTTCTTCTTAAAAGTCTACATTGTTTCTTCATTTCATATACTATGAAGTAGTTTGTGTTGTATTAATGAATCATGCAATTCACCATATTCACAGTATTTAGCTCAATTCTTTAGCGCATTAACATAAGCTTCTATGGTCTGTGTGGGAACCTGTGCCCTTTTGGAAAGCAAAAGACGAATAAATGGGAAATTCTTTCTGGGCTCACATTTAAAAAAAAAACTCAAATTTTGATCTTGCTAACTGCTGCTATTTTATATTTCCTCTTCAACAAAAGCAACAGTATTAAATACCTTCAAAGTGTCTTCCCATTTGAGATTTCTCAATTACTCCTGTAGCAATAAGGAATAAACTGAATCTCTAGATCCAAAGTTTCTATATTTCTACTTAGTTGCCTTGCAGTGATAGAATTCATGGAGGTTGCATTTAAGACATTTTACACTGGTGGTAATACTTCAGCAGTTCCAAACACACAAATTCTTGAAAACAAATACGTCTTTACTTCTGCAAAAATAGTTTTCAGTCCTGACATCATCTATCATCTGGATGCTCATCAAAATGCTATTTAAACATTGCAGACACAACAAGTGAACTTCTCACCTCCACGAAGTATTTATTCAGTCTGTTCATAGAATGAATGACTTTAAACTCCCTGTGTCTAACTACTGCATATTTAAAGCTATATAGGCTCACTTGGGACACATGATTCATGCCATGCAGTCCACTGCAGTGTGTGTTGACATCAGCACAAACTAATATACACTACCATGATATTTGTACACATCTCCAAAGCACAAAGATGTACAGCGCACATGCTGTATACATGCATATCACCAGCTGAAACATAGGATGGCCTGTACCTGTCACTTATACATCAGTTGTTGTAAGGCAAGGGTGATGCTATGTACTATATCTTTCCACATTGCTTAAGATGTCTGTGCAACTGTTCATTAGGTTGCATATAGTGACAAATGCAAAATAGCACAGCTGCATATCACCACCTGAATGTTAGCCAGTGCATTAACACTGGAATGCTGCTCTGCTAATGAGTCCATACTATCATGTGTTACTGTGCATATGGCTACAATCCAGAGGGTAGAAAATTAAATGATTCAGTATCTGTAGGGCAGCAAGTGAAGGACAGCACTGCATAACAACACCTGTGTGGCAGCAAAAGTAATTCACATGAAAAATGAGTGTGGTAAGTATCCCACAGCATACCATGTACACTCTAAAATGCTATGTACATAAGGCTGGCTAATACACTGTACATCTATCCAGACCACAGCATGCATGGCAGCTCTACCTGTATGACAGAGTAGTGAAAGTTCAAGATGCATGAGGCTAATACCCTATGGTACACCATGTACACTCTACAAGTCTGCCCCCTGAGGACAGCAACTGCACTGAGCTTTCACTTGTACTGCAACATAGGATTATAGGATCATAGGAGGTTACTAGATTAATGACCCTAGGGCCCTTACAAGCCTAGCCAAGGTTTACCCTTATTTTCGCAATCAGCACCTACCACGCCTATCTAAGAGGAACATGGGTGGAACTCCTGGGATGAATTTATGTTTACCCAACCAATTGTCCAGGTTGCGTTTGAAGAGGGCTAATGAGGTGCTCTGCTTGACATGAAGTGGGAGTCTGTTCCAAAGGTTTGGTAACATCTGGGAGACAAATCTGTCCCTCCAGCAGGTTCTATTAATGTCACATGCCAGGTTAAGGCCAGTAAAGTGAGTAACACATGTACCATTTGACTTATGGATATGCAACATTTCTAATAAAGCAGGGTCAAAGATTGTCTTATATGCAAGGCAGAGATCGCCTCTGAGGAGTCTGTATGAAACAGAATAAAGTGACAGTGACTTCAGATGATCCTCATAGGACAGATGCTGAAGAATTGAATTTTCATTGTGAGGAACCCTTGTGGTCTTTCCAGTTTGTTGCAGGTGCTTGGAAAGGTACTGTGAGTGTCAACCTTTGCCTAGGTCTTTCACGACTGAGTGCATACTTAGGGTATTGTTATTGATGTGGTAGTTAGTAGGAACACCACTCTTACCAAAAGGGATGATAATACATTTTTTTGTATTGAGTTTAAGGCCATGACTTTGACACAAGTCATTTGTTTGTGTAAGATATGACACTAAAATGTACGACACCAGCCTCATTATGGCCTTTTGTGACTGCACGTCTGGTAACAGAGGTAGAATGTGACATAATGTACTATGTTATGAGGCTATGGTATCAAACTTCACACTGCAGTTTCCATTTTCCTGAAAGATGATGCGCAGTATGTTAATACTGTGAACATATTAAAATGCCACCAAACAACAAAGACGCACAATCGTGAAAAAAGAAAGATCAGTCATGATGCATCTCCTCATCCTGCGTTAAATCTAACCAGGAATCACTCATCCTTTCTGTTAGGTATAATAGTACCACCCCACCATCTAATAAAACCATACTTAGGAACTACTCCAAGGCAAACCTACTTCAGCTTGTAGAAGACCTATGTAAAATTCCCAACAATCCCCTACTAATAAATCCAAATCACATGGTTGTTGCATTAATTTCCAACCTTTTCCAGCACCTTAATGACAACATAGAAAAGTCCATACCCATCTGCTCTAAATATAATGGTAAATTCCTGTTTTAAATCTGTCTACTTAAAGGAATAGATAGGCTAGATTCCTAAAATACCTTGCTTAGTATTGTCATGTGTTCCTAAGATCTATGTGCATTCATCCCTTAACCACTTTAGCCAAAGGTTGTACGTTACTATCCAAGATTTAGAATATGTGCTGTAGAATACCCAAGGGGCAACACATGGTTGGGTAAGTACAATTTAATTTACAGAAACAACTGACTAACACATCATGGCATACCATGGATTTGTACAATTTGAAATTCTGAGTAAAGCTATATCATTTATGCAACCTCTCAGTGCAAACTGGGGGATATAATCACTTTTCCAATATGGTCAAGACATATGTTTTAAAAAAATGCACCAGCCTGTACCAGAGTACTTCTGACAGCTGCTGATATTTGCAGATTCTTAGTGTCCTTTGCTGATAGTTACTCATAGTCACGAATGCTTACAAATAGGAACAGCATGTTACATACATGTAAACATACCTTCTAACTCCAAAACAGGACATAAAATACCTGAAACATCTGATATACTATAACAATATTTGCAGAATGAAGGCATAAGGCTGCAGCTGCCACAAAGGAAACTGTGAAAAGAGCTCAGTGATGACCAGAGTAATGGTCAAATACAGATACACAGTGTTGCTACATAAGTGTACACATTCCACCAACTGACATCCACCCCAATAAGGAAATCACAAGCACATATGTATCCAGAGAGCAGTACTTTCATATAAAACACTGCGTGTAGAGAAGGAATACCATTTACAAGTAACACAGCACGTACTTAAGTTGTTTATTAATGGCACTTAGCCAAAGTGACATGGAAGACCTACTAGTAATACTTATGCAGGATTATGGGTGCATTAATGGAAGATCTTGCTTCTGAACCTTGTGGAACTTTCTGAAGGTATAACAGTAGCACTTGATGAAGGACTGAGTGCATACTGCTTATATTGACTTTGCTAAGACATTTAAACATTTAAAAGTATTCCACAAAAGGGTATCGTAACAAATTCAAAACAATAAACAACATAACAAGTCAGGCTGGAGCATTTAGCTATCTATCCCAACAAGGTGTGCCATAGAGCTCTATAGTGGAGCCACTTCTTTTTGGACTAATAGTCTGACATATAAAAGTGAAAAATGGGTTACAGATAACCTGGCATGATGACTGCTGCAAAGTGGATAACATAAATACTTCATTCATTAAAAGATGCTGAAGTTTTTTGAGGCGGACTATAAAAATACATACCCGGTTCAGTAATAATGACCTTTTGTTTAATGCCAGTAAATGTAGAATCATGAGACTCTGTGAAAAGTTATAAAGTATGACTACAAAACAAATGCCCTAAAACATAAAAAATGATGTCACTATGAACAACTGTAGACAACAATTTAGTGATGGCCTGTATGTATCTATCAAAGTCTGAAAAATATATTCTGTAGCCCATCTAAATCTAAAGGGTATTCTTGTCACTCTAGGGAAATCACTGCCACTTTTTACCTCTCTGATTCAAACCTTTATTAAATACCGCACTGCATTTTGCAGCCTCCCAAACTTGCCACCTGAACACATTTGAAAACATATGATTCTTTACTTTAAAAAAGAAAATTGCGGAAAACTTCAACTGTTCAGAAAGGCTTCAGGAGCTGTCACTACATTCCATTTCTTATTGGCTCCTTTGGCATGATCTTTGTCTAATCTATAAAGCATTTTCCAGCACAAAAGACATGGGACAAGGGGAACACTAGACACCAGTTGTACTCTTCATATTGTACTCTAAAGGCACTTAAAAAGAAAATAGAACATTTTTCAACAAGAAAGATGGTGGTGGAGGGGGGGGGGGTCACACTAGACACCAGGGATACTCATTCATAGTACTTGAGGTTTTGGAAAAAATAGTTACAGTAAAAGGGGGGGGGTCAAACCCTGCACCCTCAGTTCCTTAACTCAACACCAGGGATACTCTTAACATATCACTTTAAGTCTCAAAGGGGAAGGACATTTTCAAACCTTGCTCCTTTCACCAGAATGCTGCTTGCCAAGTTAGAGTCTTAAGCCTTTACACTAACTAAGGAGGTCTTGTGAAGGTATATTTTTATTAGTACAAGAAATATACTCTAATTTCTGGCCATTATTCACTGACTGCAGTTGTCCATGACTTATGAGGGACAGGGCACATATAAAAGGCAACATCAGCAGCATTCTGTAAACTCTGGGACAGTTTTAGAATATTACTTGGATTCACTTAAGAATAAATAAAGCAACAGGTCTAGCATCACCCTGGACTTTACAACCAAGAAGAAGAATGAAACTTTAATGTCTGGCATTAATAACTGACTGGAAGGATCTGTGATTTCTGCGTGTGTGTGTGTGTGTGTGTGTGTGTGTGTGTGTGTGTGTGTGTGCAATTGTGTGTCCGTGTGTGCGTCTGTGTATCTGTGTGCATGTAACAGTGAATGAGGATAGGTCCTGTGCCAGTGTGATGTATGGGTCGAAAATGTTGACTACTGCAGGAAAGTACTGATTTGCACACCCAGTACATGCAGGTGTTTCAGGCATACCTCTTAACTGTCCAGACTTTTACCTTATATTTTTGGTCTATTCCTCATAAAATTGTGGTTTTATGGTAAATCAACGCGGAATAAAGTCACTAAATGACACACATTTGAGTTTCAGACTTTATAACCTTTAAAAAATGCTTGCTAACACAAAACCTGTGAGTGACCACAGCTGAGTGTATGTGTGTGTGTGTGTGTATGTGTGTGTGTATGTATGTGTATTGTGTGTGTGTGGCTGCATGTTTGAGCATATGCAGGGGGATGAGTGACCACAGATGAGTGTGAGTGTGTGTGTGTGTGTGTCAGTGAGAACATTTGGGTGAGGGGGTTTTGTGTGTGTGTGTGTGTGTGTGTGTGTGTGTGTGTGTGTGTGTGTGTGCGCGTGTGTGCGTGTGTGTGTGTGTTTGTGTGTGTCTGTGTGCATGCAGAAATGTGTGAATGTGTGTGTGGGGGTGCTGTCACCTCTACTCTCCCCCTAAGCTAACATGCACATACTGCAATATCCTGCATTACTGGGAATGGGAAACACTAGACACAAGAGATAATTTTTTATTGTACCCTAAAGGTACTTAAAAAGAAAACAGATCAACATTTTGCAGCACAAAGGACATGGGGCAAGGGGAACACTAGACACCAGTTGCACTTTTCATACTGTGCCCTAAAAGCACTTAAAAAGAAAATAGAACAACATTTTTCAACAAGAAAGATGGTGGTGATGGGGGGGGGGTCACACTAGACACCAGGGATACACATTCATAGTACCTGAGGTTTTGGAGAAAAATAGTTACAGTAAAGGGGGGGTCAAACCCTGCACCCTCAAAGTACACCCAGTTCCTTAACTCATCACCAGGGATACTCATAACATATCACTTTAAGTCTCAAAAGGGGACGGAGAATTTCAAACCTTGCTCCTTTCACCAGAATGCTGCTTGCCAAATCAGAGCTTTAAGCCTTTACAATAAACAAGTACGTTTTGTGAAGGTGTATTTTTATTAGTACAAGAAATATACTCTAATTTCTGGCCATTATTCACTGACTGCAGCTGTCCACACATATAAAAGGCAACATCAGCAGCATTCTGTAAACTCTGGGACAGTTTTAGAATATTACTTGGATTCACTTAAGAATAAATAAAGCAACAGGTCTAGCATCACCCTGGACTTTACAACCAAGAAGAAGAATGAAACTTTAATGTCTGGCATTAATAACTGACTGGAAGAATCTGTGATTTCTGAGTGTGTGTGTGTGTGTGTGTGTGTGTGTGTGTGTGTGTGTGTGTGTGTGTGTGTGTGTGTGTGTGTGTGTGTGTGATTTCTGAGTGTGTGTGTGTGTGTGTGTGTGTGTGTGTGTGTGTGTGTCTGTGTGTGCGTCTGTGTTTCTGTGTGCATGTAACAGTGAATGAAGGTAGGTCCTGTGCCAGTGTGATGCATGGGTCAAAAACGTTGACTACTGCAGGAAAGTGCTGATTTGCACACCCGGTACTTGCAGGTGTTTCAGGCATACCTCTTAACTGTCCAGACTTTTACCTTATATTTTTGGTCTATTCCTCATAAAATTTGTGGTTTTATGGTAAATCAGCGAGGAATTAAGTCACTAAATAACACACATTTGAGTTTCAGACTTTATAACCTTTAAAAAATGCTTGCTAACACAAAACATTTTACTCTAGCAACTTTTACATTCATTACAGCAATATTTAGAATCTGTACTTATTTTGGGGCCTTTATCTCCCCATCATTTTAGGCTTTGTCTAGATTTCATGCCCCAAGGGGTTGAGAGTTATGAACATGCAAATTAGCCAATATTGAGGTTTTTCCTCATTGCTGTTAACATGTTTCTGAATTCACTTTCCTGCATTGCAGAAAAAAGGCCTTTTGGCCACAACTCGTACCAATGGTGGTGGTATTCTTTCTGAATACCCAGGAGAATATTTATTCAAGATGATCAAAACAAGTCAAGGTTTCATTTTATGAGGTGCCAGGAAAGACCACTCTGTACTTTTGATTTTTCCCATCACATCCACCTACCCCTGGTATGTTCTTAAGTCCAATGGCTTTTGAGTTGCCTGCCCCTTAAAGTTCATGTGTAGAGGTATATAACAGAACACAGCATCTGTTTTTGCTTTTAGAATTTCTTGACTGCATTACAATGATCATTGTTGCCTATTTTCATAATAAGTGAAAAAAGGATTTAAAATCCCCACCATATTAGCTGTGATGGCAATTCCCTTCCTAGCCTACATGTGATAATGTGAGTATTCAAAGATGAGGTGATGATGCATTAGAAAGGTCAGAAGTCTTCTTTTCATTTTATTATTTGTTTTAACTTATTGCTTCCTACACAAGCCTACTCATATGAAAAGTTGAGTTGCTATACAACATGCACAAGTACACTCATATGAACAGGAGAGTTCCATTCATTCCTGTGACAAGTATGCTTGTCGAGAACTTCAGCCCTTTACATGTCACTCACTGGTACAGATTTACATCAAAACTAAGGCATATGTGTGCCTTGGTTTGTGATATGTACATGTAAAGTGAATGTTTGCATTAAGATAATAATATACCCTAAACCCTCTTTCATCTTACTGGTTTCTGTTAGGTTTCCTCACCTGTCTACTACTGCCCATATCTCCACTACTTATACGCCTGCTACTTTAATTCTGTTCTCCCTTTTCTATTCCATTTATGTAACTGTGCATGTATTTGGTTTGTTAGCTCTTCTATGTATTTATTTGTCAAATATTATTTGCCTACTCGTAGTAAGTTATTTTTATGCTGTACATTGTTTTGTTGCATTATAATGTTAACTGTGCTGCACATGTAATTGGTCATTATTTTAAAGTGTTCTACCCCAGTAAACAAATTGTAAATTAAATAAATAAATAAAAATAACATTGTTACACAAAAATTTCAGAAACCCTTCCTCAGCCCTGTCCTATCTGGCATGGTTGGAATCAGAGTCCTGCAATGACTTGTACATGTCACAGTAAGGCTTCTGAGTAATATAACAGGCAAAATGATATACAAGTAAAGGAAACAAATTCCTAAACAAAGTATTATTAGATTTAATTCAGGCCCAATGTTGTGTTCAGTGAGAAAGTTGACTAGGTTAAAGATACCATAGAGGGGAAAAAACCTGCTAACTCATGCTTTTTAATATGGAGAAGTATGAGGATCATTCTGTATTGAGGAAATACATGAGGTAAATGAAATATTGTGTTTAGAGTATAGTTGTCCTTTATGTCTTATGTGGCATGTCAGGAGGTTTAACCAGTACCTAATTTGCAGAAAATGTATGATTGTTACAGACCACCAACTGCTGCTGTCAACTTTTAGCCCACAGAAGGGCAGCAGTACTATCAAGGCAGATACCCAAATTCATTGATGGGCAATGCTTTGGAGTAGATATCAATAAGAAAGATGAGTATAAACATAGTGCATGTTGTGCAAATGCTGGTGGTTTGTGTCATTTGCCATTTATGACTACAAGGAATGAAAATGAAGAAGAGGAAGCACTGGATATGTTCTCCTTCAGTCAAACTAATAACCTGCCAGTCCCAGGAGGCATGATAAAAGAAAAAAAATTAACATGACAAAATTGTATCAGAACTGTATATTACAACACAAAAATAGCTGGACAGCCAGACAGAGATCCCTGTTAGCTGACATTTTAACTGAAATGAGATGAACTTACCTTCAGTGCTGGCTATGTAATGTATGGGTTAAAGGTTGTCACATCCACTGCAATATGTTGCAGGATATTATAAGAAATTTATCAAGGTCACTGGAGTTTTAACAAAGAAGGCACTGGCTAGATGTTACATGGGTGGCTAAGCAACAGTAAAGAGATCAAACAATTGCAATGGAATTTCCTGATTGACAAATGTTCCTTAATGAACCTGAACATAAAACACTGGCATCAATGGGAATGGCCCATGTTATCCTGGCAACAAATCCATGCTGACTTTGCTGGGGCCATTTACATAGACAGCAGTTTTGGTGGTAGATGGTGCATGTTCTAAATGGCCAGAGATCTTTACCATGAGTTCTGTAACTTCTAGTTACATCTCTGATGCAGTAAGAGACCTTTTTTCCAGACTCACAGGACATAGCCAGTTTACTAGTGGGTAAATTTAGCTCAAGCTTCACTTCCATTCCCTCCGATATTCTCATATCTCATACCAACACACACACCCGCTCCCACTTGAGTCTCCCACAAACAAGTTCTCAAGCTGCTATCTAAGGCCAAGAACACTACATCTGTGGGGGCCAAATAACATACCAGACTGCCTACTGGTCATCCTGAAACATAATTTACCTGATTCCTTACAAAAGCTATTCAATATCAGCATCAAAACAGGCTTCATGTCAGATGAATGCAGAGTAGCAACAGTCACTCTTGCACAAAGATGGGGCTTCAATCTTTCTGAACAGTCTCATCTGTAAGGCTATGAAAAGTATCATTATGCTATTAATATATAAGGATATAGGTAACCTACAGAGTCTAGACCTATCCCAGTTCGGATTCATCAAGGACAGGACCTGCCTACTTAACGTGGTCGACTTCTTTGAAAAACTTACTGAAGCAATGGATGAGGACAAAACAGTGCACAACACATATATAGACCTCACAAAAACATTCAACACCATCACACATTCAGGTATCCTAGATAAACTCTTCCAGTTAAATATAAATCTCTGTGCAACTCAGTGGATATCAAACTGACTCAGAAAATAGAACCCAGGAATTTAGGTTAGGCAGCCATACCTCCTACAAAAGACCTGTCACTAGCAATGTACCCCAGGGTTCAGTCCTTGGACCACTCCTCCTTGATATTAACTTCTCACAGGACAAAGCTAATGCTAAGCATTTGTTGTTGACCAAGTTTGAAGATCACTGCAAACTTGGTGCTATCACAAATTCCTCAGGAGATACAAAGATCCTCCGAGAGGGCCTGTCCCAAATAAATAACCGGTGTCAAAACCATGGACTAAAACTAAATACAAAGACATGCATAATTGTATCCTTTGGCAACCATGAATCCACTTGTAACTATGACATTGACATCACAGCCCTGAAAACTGAACCTGTAGTTTGGGCTCTGGGAAACTAGGTCGACAATGATGAACTGTCCTTTGATCAACATGCAACCACTGTTGTAAGGACTTTCTTTTTTCATTTTGCAGCTTATATGTAAAGGTATTGCATCCAGGTCCAGGCATATAATTATTCCACTGTTCTTGGCATGTATTAAGCCAGTCAGTGAATATAATGCTCAATGTGTTTTGCAAAATAGAGCATGTTGGTGGAATAGGTTTTGAGGGCAGCCACGGTGGTGCAACGGTTAGCGTTGCCACCTCACATCAAGAGGTTCTCCGGTTCGATTCTCGGCTGGGTTGCCTTCTGTGTGGAGTCTGCATGTTCTTCCTGTGGTGGCATGGGTTTCCTCTGGGTGCTCCGGTTTCCTCCCACATCCCAAAGACATGCAGTAGGTGGACTAGACACTTTAAATTGACCCTAGGTGTGAGTGTGTGCATGTGTGTGCCTTCTGTGGAAGGTTGGGCGCCAGGCTGGCAACTCGACACTGTAAAACTCCACTGCCAATCATGAGCGGACAGATGATCCGCTGTGGCGACCCTTAACTGGGAAAAGCCAAAAGAAGAAGAAGGTGGAATAGGTTTTGTATTACAGAGACTACTACTTCTAAGAAACTGTTTTCCACTCCACATAACGCAAATCACTTCTCCTGCTCTATTCAACTGTAATTTGGGTGAATGGATAACTGCAAATTAACTCTTGGTGCAGCACTCCTGTTCCTCATTGATAGAAGAAACATGTAAATGTCCCAGCATATCCTTGTTCAGCTGATCTCTGGGTTATTTGTATTCAATGTATATGGACTAAAAACTACTGTGGGAATGTAAGTTTGGGCTTCTCAAGATTGTCACAGATCAATAGTGTAGTAAGTACCTAGAAACCTAATTTTTTATGCCATATAAAATCATGTCATGTGATTCCAGGAACTACAGGTGCTCCATTCTTCTTCACCTACCCTTAGTTATTCTGCCTTTCCTGACCACCATCTAATACATTATGGTAAAACTCTTAATGACCTTTCTGTTCTTTTTTTTTTCTTGCTACAGAACTAACTCAAAAAACAAGCCATCCTGGTGGAATCACAAAATCAATCATCTGTATAACAGGAGGAAGAAAATCATAGCAAAAAATTAGGAGGTGCAGCATCCAGCAGGATACAAGCACTCTCAACCAACTAACCAAACAACTTAGAGGACAAATAAAGTCTACCAAAGCCAAATCTGAGGTAAGTTTGGCCTCCCAGGCCAAGGACAAGCACAAAGCATTCTTTAGCTATGTCCGCAACCTCAAAGGCAATACACAAATGTGTGCAGAGCTCATTGTAAATGGAGCCACCTATACTGAGCCAGAAGACATAGCAAGCCTCCTGGCTGATAAATTCCACTCCAACTTTACCCCTCTCTCCACCTCAACCTTCCCTCAGGAAATATCATCAAATATAACTCCCCTACTATCACTAGGGAACAGGTTCTTAATGCACTCTCTAAGATCAAGAACACTGCATCAATGGGCCCAGACAATATCCCAGGATGCCTACTAAATATCATGAAACATGACCTATCAGGGCCTCTGTTATTACTGTTTAACTGTAGCCTCCAAACAGGTTTTGTGCCTCATGAATGGAGAAAGGCAACAGTCATACCTCTGCACAAAGGTGGGCCATCTATAGACCCTGGAAATTACAGACCCATAAGTCTCACTAGTCTTATATATAAAGCCATGGAAAAAATATCATGGAGATGATCAATAGAGATATAGTAAATCTGTAGGCACTGGACCCAACCCAATTTGGTTTCGTCAAGGGCAGATCATGCTTACTCAACCTGGTGGACTTGGAGAAGGTCACCAAAGCAATGGATGAGGGCAAAATTGATCACACTGCCTACCTTGACCTGGCAAAGGCATTTGACACAATACCCTACTTGGACATTGTTAACAAACTCAAAAGATTAGGTTCAAACCCATATGTCACCCAGTGGATAGCCAACTGGCTCTCAGACAGGACCCAGAAAGTTAGAACTGGAGAGTCCACCTCTACAAAGAGACCAGTTACAAGTGGAGTGCCTCAGGAATCAGTCCTTGGACTGCTCCTTTTTGGCATTTACTTCTTAGAAGTCAAGGCCAATGTCAGTGGTCTCTGACTGACTAAATTTGCAGATAATTGCAAATTAGGAGCTATCAAATCTCACACTGACACAAATGTTCTCTAGGAGGGACGGACACAGACAAACAACTGGTGTCAGAGCCATGGACTAAAACTAAATGCATAATAGTATCCTTTGGGAAGTCATCCATCCCTGGTTATTATCATATTGACAACACACCCCTTAGATTTGACCCTGTAGTCAGGGACTTAGGGAAACACATAGATAGTAATCTAGCCTGTGACCATCATGTGTCTACAGTGGTGAGGAAATCATTCTATATTGCACAACTTATAAACAAAGGTATGGCATCTAAGTCCAAGGAAGTCATTGTTTCACTGTGTTCGGCATTCATCAGACCTATCATTGAGTATAATGCCCCATTTGGTATATACTGAACCAGGCATATCCAAAAATACGAATGTCCACAGAGGTTCCTCATTAAAAGAATACAGGGCATAAGTAAAATGTCCTATCCATACTGCCTCAAGACCCTATCCTTGTATTCTGTCTCCTACAGGCTTTTGAGGGGAGATATATGCCTGGCATACAAGGCATTGTCAGAGCCTACTCTGATGGACCTCCTGCATATTCACAAAACAAACAGCATCAGAATTACACATTCTAAAGACTTAAACCTTGCCTGTGATATAAATAGGTCCTGCTGGAGAGATAAGTATGTATCCCAGAGACTACTGTGTCTATCGAATAGGCTCCACATCCATGTGAAGCAGAGTTCCTCCCTAACCCAATTCAAGTGCAACTTGGACAATTGGATGGGAAATGGAAATTCATCCCTGGTTTGGCACCTGTATCTCTAATAGACACAGGCAACCTGTCAGTGGTTCATCTCCCAAACCCCTGCTTACACTTATCAAGGGTATCAGAACTTGTCAGAGATTAGGGATGCATGGCTAGGCTTAAAAAGGCCCTTGTGGTCGTTAGCCTAGTAAACACCTATGAACCTACTAATGTATGCTTGCACAACTTTTCTCCTTTCATAACTATATTGCCCCATTAATATTATCCTTTCTGTAACTCTTCATTTTGATGATGCTCATTTCCTGCACTAATTCACATTCCTCACAACTGTACATGCACCAGAGTGTATTATGGAATGTCTAGATGACTTCAACATTTATCCAATCTACTCCTTGTAGATTTTCCTTATCCCAGTCTGCTATGATTTTAGTGACATAATACAGCATGCAGATGGAGTCAGAGCAAATTAAACCACAACTACACAATGTTGTTGTTGTTGTATCGTTCGGCATTTCCCGGTTAGGGGTCGCCACAGCGGAACTCAGGTCCGCTAATGATTGGCAGTAGATTTTTACATACCGAGTTGCAAGCCCTGATGCACAACCTTCAACGAAGGTACGCCCATTCACGCATGTCGCCACACAGAAGATGCTTTATCTGAGAATCGAACCGGACAACGTCTTACTGTGAGGCGACAACACTACCGCAGCACCACCAACCACGACTACACAATAAAGATCATTCACCATATGATGCAGTGCTAGTCTCACACTATGTATTATAGTGAGCCACTGCTAACCACATACAAGTTGGCAGCACTCTGGGAGTGCTTGCTACCTGATTGTACTCTAGAGATGGTTTATAAACAGTCTTCTGACTGCAAGAAATTAAATAAAGCACAACGTCATCACCCAGTGGCTGAATGAGAAATTGCAGCTGCAACTGAGCATAATTCTTCAAAAGAGCAAAATGTGTATTGGACTAAGCTGGAATAACCCTGTCAAAACACAGAAACATACAAGTATCTGTAGGAAAAGAAATAGTAGTGTTTTCAGTACAGTGGTTTGTGGATACACATTGACTCACAGATCTTCAATAATGTGCTTACAGGAACAACATTTATATGTGTCTTGACAAGAAACCCAATCAAATCCTTCAAGAGAGACAGTAGGTATGATCATAAGCAACCCTAGAGACACCTAATAAAGCACACTGTACAAACCAGTTGTTGACCAAGACTGTCAAAGTAAAGCTTCACAGGAGTTTAAACAACCATTACCTCATTGCAGAAAACAACTTCAACATAAATGTCATAATTACTGAAAATGAGAAAAATGGTCCTACTGCACCACTAGCATATTGTAATGGCGATATGTCTTTATGACTATGGCTATATGATCCAAACCACAAGCTGAAAACTGATTTTAGATTGCCCGATAATCTTGAATAGGGAACTTGAAGAATATTTTTGAAGCTTTCTTTAATATATTCAGTTGTACTTAATTACTGTCCCTTTACTACTTAAGGCAGTTGAAGAAATGCAAAGAAAAACAAAACAATATTTGTTACAATGTACCCTTGTTTCTTTACTGCAATGCAGTATTATTTAGCATAACTGATGTGAAATACATTGTCAGGATAGAAACAAATATTGGATTTCAACATGGTATCTACTATGTTTGCAAAATTTTCTGAACTAATGTATAAGTACTGAAATTCTTTAAGAAATACTGACAAAATATTATGAGCTTATCTTAAATGGTTGCTCATAATATTGATGTTTTTCACTCTTTTGCTCCAGATTTTAACATATTTTTTGTGATTACACTTCACAAGCAGAAAACTACTAACATTACTCTTAGTTTGCTACAAAACTGCTTTTGTACAACAGCAAATGTGAATCTAGTGCATAAACTCAAAACAAGTCATTTTTAGCTTTTGGCCTGACCGTTACTCCTCCTATAACATGATCTGCACATCTCTGTTTTATGAGTCTGATTTCAAACATTGAAACTTGATATAACTACTGGACTACAATCACTATATTTAATGCAGGAACTGGACTGCTATCACAGACAGTTCAACATGGTCCTGACTTGTGAATCCCCTGTTGATCAGGTCTCATTCATTGAATGCAGCATTTGAAAATTACTGTTGGCGATTAGCAAGCAGTCCTGTTTCATGTGTTAGTGCCCAGCTAGGAGCTCATGCAAGTACAAAAAAGAGGAAATGATTGACATTACACAGCACCAACTATTTCCCCCCTTAATGTTTCACCGATCTCAGAGTCAAGGGGGAGCAGGACACAAGTCACTCATGTAGTGGTATTTGGTGGCAGGCCTCTATGCAAAAAAAACCCCAAAAAACATTTATTCTGTGTTTTCTGTTGGTAATTATTTTTGCAATCCCTGTAGTCACTCAGTAAGTTGAGAAGCCAATTATGGGTTGCTACCTGTTGATCCAACCACTAAGATTTTTGAAGCATATTGTTATACGGTGGTTTGGCGGTGATATGTACGCATACAAAGTTATATTACGGAGTTAACGTTTTCTGTCAATATTTAATATAAAAAACACGTTTTGTTTTTCTGATTTTCTTGCAAATGTTTCCATTAGATGATTCAGTTGTTACATTTATAAAGTAATCTGAAGAAATTGCTGTGGTAAGTCTTAGGTAAAAATATGCGGACCAAACTGCTCTTATAATTTTTGACCGCTGTTAATGATCATGACTGTATTTAGATATTTGTGATCTGTAGTATTTAATATGGTGTCTAATATTCAAATAAATGCATAAATGTGAACATACACATAAATACAGTGTGCTTACATAGGGCTTTGTAGAATTATACCAGTATAACTACCATTGATCTAATTATTTGCATACATTATATCATACAATTTGCATACCCTTAGGAGAAGTCAGTGTTCTTTCTCAAAGGGAACTCTCCAGTCTAAGATGATGGTGGCCTGGGTTTAGCTAGCATTGCGAACATGGCAAGATTCACAGTGAGGGAATGGGGTGTATAAGACTAATTGGCTGAGGCCTCCCACTCTCCTGTCTTGAGTGGGGAGGATTAGTGCTATAATATAATCTCTCTGGTCGATACCAATGAGAAAACAATTGCAGGCTAAACAGGTAACCTAATGTAAATGCAAACATCCATCATTTGAGTATGGTATGACTGTCCAATGAGCAAAGAGATATCAATGTATGCTCCTGCCTGTGGGTAACAAATGTGCTGAAAAAACATTCTAACCATACAATATGATGATTTGACCAGTTTTCTGTCCATCTCCCCAAGGTGCAAACCATCCAAAATAGCATGAGGCTTTTGTCCACGGAGGGGGGGGGGGCTATTCTGGTTTTGGGTTACACTGGGAATATTATCTCTGTAATATATAGGGTGGGTCAAAAAGAAGCTTATCATAACTGGATACCTGCAAGGAGAGGCAAAAAGGTCTGCAAGAAGACCCTAGGCCAGAGCTTTCCAAGGAAGATTATATTCTAGTGATGCTGCAGAAAATATTTCTTCATTAATGGTATTGTAGAAAGGAATGCTAACAGCAGAAACAGAGACAGCAATGTGTAAATCATGAAGACAGGAGAGTGTTAGAAAAATACTTCGGAAAGTACCCTGACAATAAATATTTTCTCAAAAAGTAGAAATAACTAATTTGGTAAGCACATTCAAATGCCATTAAATTGCATTTTTAGAGTAAGGTCAGCTGACTGTGCCTACCTATATTTACTGTTATCATGAAGTTTCAAAGTGACAACAACCAAAACAGACTTTTGTAAATTGAACCCAGTTACTCTGTACTATACATCTAGCTAAGAAGGAGGAGGATCTTTATTGAAGATATACAGCAGAATCTGATTTGGGCATAGGTTTGAGAGGTTAATACCACTGTCAATTTTGTAGACATCATAGCATTTCTGTGCTCCTTTGAGCATATAGTGGAGTGAAAGAAAACATTGTTATTCAGCCTGAGTAATGCTGTTTGTTTGCTTAGCTAGTAATTCATAGTGTCTGCAGAGCTGTTTTTATCAGAGCAAGCTGTAACAGTAAAAAAAACAAAAAACAAAAAAAAAACAAACATCAAGTGGAATGGACATTGTTTTGTTGTATTTGCTTTGCATGTGTCATAGGTAGTTAGTTGGAGAAGCATTCTTGCCAGTGTGAGGCCTAGTAGTCTTTCCCCAAATATATTACCATGACTGTGTAATAAAACATCTGAATCATACCCTTCCACCCAAAAACATCACTGAGAGTATTTGCATGGCAGCACAGTGCTTTTTATTGATTTTATTTATTATTTATTATATTTTACATTTGTTTACTGGGAAAGTCCGACTGGACACAACTCCTTTTTCAGCAGAGCCCCGGGGAGAAAACCTCCAAAATAAGATAGAAGAAATGTTGCCATATAAGTAACACAGAGAACTGTATCATATTAACACAAATAATATAGAATAAAAGTATAATGAACATATGTATATATAACATGTTTCACATAGATGTAAATATAAATAAACACTATATTAAGGAACTCTGCAAAGTAAAAAAGGGCATGTTAACATATTCATAGCTAAAAATCATTAGATGGCATGTGGATAGACAAAATATGAGGTATAGGGTATATCCTTATAAATGTGTAACTTTTTCTGCGAGTGATTGATGCTCAGTCCCTTAAAATGCAATTGCACATTTTCAACACATCAAAACTTGCCCAATACATCCAAAGTAAAAGGATATCTCAAAATAAATGTCCATTACTCCCTCCTCACCCCTCTCAAACTTTTATCTGCAATTGTACAACAGTGGGGAAAGTGAAAACTCCTAAAAATCACACCCACAAATGTAAGTATTTGTTATTGGGCAGTTAAGGTCTGATCAACTTTTCCTTGGGAAGACATAGGATAACCCAACCCAGCCAATTTTATTGATTAGTACACCAGTGACACAAATACAGCAACAAGCTTTGCTGCTGGCAGTGAACCAACATTGATAGATTGGGAGGGTTCTGCATGCTGGAGCTTTCATTTTTAATTCCTCTCTCTGGGACATATAGAGCACTTTGCTTCTTATATTAAATGTATCCATCTTTCTTTTCTCAAAAGTTCTGTTGCTAAGGAAAACAATCACTGATACGTCTGTGCTGATTGCAGATGCTGGTACCATTCAAAATATTTACTGCTTATGTTCTGGTGTATACAATGTTTTGTTGAACAACTAAGTTTTGAAGAATGATCATACAGCCCTGTGATTTTTTTCCCAATGTTTGGAAATAGACTGGAATAGGAGGTAAAAACAGTATTGAATGGTTAACTGATACAATCGCCACTTATTAATATTATTAGTATAACCTGAAAGAGTTTCAGTAGTTTCTTCTCTGCTGGACTAAGGAGCTTATTTCAGCGCCTCAGAGAACTTTCTAAACAGGAGTCTTCTCCAACAAAGGCAAGTCAAGCCACATGGACTCATATTTCTGACAGAAGAAAGAATGACCACAGTAGGCATGTAAAGTAATACTGAAACCTAATAGGCCCAAACACTGATCAGATTTGGACAAAGTGGGAGTAAGAAAAATGTACTATGTTCTTTTTCTTCAGAATGTTAGATCATTATACCCTTATTATTTAATACTGTTAACAGAAGTCACTTTGAATATGGATAAAAATATATAGGTTTTCTGATTTGCTACAAACGGAACTTACTGTTAAAGAAGGGAAGAGACGATAGCTTCACAAGTTTTATAAAATAGTATAGCATTTTTGCAGCACTATTTATCTAATACCAAGATGTGATACACATGAAACAATAGGAATACACTGATACAGCAAATTCAATAATTTAGCATGATAATGAAAAAAGCAAATGTTACCAATGTGAAGACCAGAAGTACGTTGAAAGTTCTGAGATTTTTTGTGTCATTAAATGTAGCTGAAGTAAGAGTTTGTAGATGTGCAGTTGAAATAATATACCCTGTTATTATATGCATAAGTGCGTGTGTTTGTGTATTTATGTAAAGCATTTAATCTAAAACTCAATTTATCTAGACACATCTTATCGAACACATTATCTAAACTCATTACTAGCAAAATTTAAAAAAAAAACAAAAAAAACAGAGCAACATATATATATATATGTGTGTGTGCGTGTGTGTGTGTGTGTGTGTGTGTGTGTGTGTGTGTGTGTGTGTGTGTATGTGTACATGTATTTTTAAATATGTGTGTGTGTGTGTGTGTGTGTGTGTGTGTGTGTGTGTGTGTGTGTGTGTACATGTATTTTTAAATATGTGTGTGTGTGTGTGTGTGTGTGTGTGTGTGTGTGTTTGTACATGTAGAATATCAGTACTACACAATTATATTTGTTATTCATCACACCCATTCCACTGGTTACAGTATTGTTATCTATCATGGCAAATACTGATATGCATGGAAGAGGTCTAACACATATTTCATATCATATACATATGCATACAAAGAGAGAGACAGATTTTAATTACTAGGTGGAACAGGATGTCTCAGAACAAGAAAATATGGATTTGATGCCTTTGCAACCTACACACAGTCCATTTTGCAGCAGTTTACATTTCTCTGAATTTCTGCTTCCATGTGTGAATGGACACCCAGATTTGACAGATTGCCACAGTAGTATGAGACAAAAAGAAAAACGCTGCTAAAAAGGAACAGGAAGCTGCCAATCCAGCCACATAATATAGCATTCCCAAATTCCCATCGAGGAATGATCTCAGGAATGGTGGGATCCCAGAACTTCACCAATGTAACATGCGATACATACGAAACAGGCACTAGAGCTGCAATCCCAGCCAGGAGTGCCAGAATGCCTCCAAAAGCTTTGGTGTTGCCTTTCAAATAGAAAATCTTGCTGAAGAAGTTTACAGAGTTAAGACCAAGAAATGAACTCAGGAATCCTAGAATGCCAGCAGTGACTGAAGTACACAAGAGAATCCTTGCTACTCTGATCTCAGCTGGTAACTCCAGGAGATTACCATGGGGTCCGCACTGTATTGTACCTAATTCATGAATAACGCAAGCTTCCCACAAGCCTTGTATATATTTTTCTGTCACCAGCAGTTCTGTAGAATACATCAGCCACTGTGGAAGCAAAGTGGCAACAACTGAGAGAATACAACCAGCAAAGCAGAGAAAGATTCCAGCCAGTTCAAGTGCAGCACTTTCAGTCTCCATATTTTCCCAGTGCTAACTATATTAAAAAGAAATGAGAGTCAAACAGCATTTGTTTTAAAAGGCACCATAAAAATTCAGTAATTATTAAGTCAACATCTATTATTCTGATGGCGCTTACTCAAATCCTCTGTCAGATTATTCGAATGAAATCTCTTTGACACTTGTTCAGTGTTGTGTTTTTTCACAAAGAAACTACCCATGAGAAAAGTGGGGGCACATGTGTACAGCTGCAGACAAACACTGCATTGTTTTAGTCTATGTCTGAGTTCTAAGAAACTAGCAGTAAAATGAAAGTATTTGTATAAGTAGGCACCTCAGTTGGAGTGTGGCCATAATAATGTATAGATTATTCTTTGACATCATAAAAAATGCTTATATTGAACAAGTAACTGAATATTTTGCATTCTCGGCATGCCTTACTTTATGTCATGTGAGGTATCAAAAACTGCCAAGATAACATTTCTGCTGAGTTCGCTAATAAAATAGTGCTATTTACAGGCTGTATGAAATGCTTCTACAGTACAGAACTTCTGGTCCACTAAGTTTTTTTCCCAATACATACATGACTTAATATGCAAGTTATTCACATACCTGAAAACATGCAGACTGTTAGTGATACAGAAAGATTTCTTTAGGACATGTGTTCTCAAGTCCATTCTCTTAGTGGTCATCAATGTACTGAAAGTTATATTCACAGGTAAATGCCTCCATACTGAGTCAGTGTCCATATATACTAATTTTTATGATGGGCAACAGAATTCGTTTAAGAAAATGAACACAGATATCAGTAGTAACTTCTTTCTAATAAATATGCTGGTCAAAGGTCAGCTTCTGTGGCATAGATGGACATGGTTCTAATTATGGCCCAGTTAACTCAAGTTTGATTAGCACCTTGGGTGCTTGATGGAGCTGATGGGGGAAGAAGAGTGTGCCAATCCTTACTGGGGAACTAGCTGTGCACTAACATGATCCCTCAGAGGAGGGGAAATGATGCAGATGTGAGGCCTGGGGAAGGTATTTGGCTTACCAAGTCATTGCCTAGTAGTAGTAGTAGTGTACATTGCAGGTGTACATATGCAGGTACTCACAAAGGGGAAGACAATGTAGGCCTCTGCACTGATGTGGATCATACATCATCCTACCCAGAGATGAGACTAGGCTGTTACAAATGTACTCAATGCTTAGATGCAAGCAAGTCCACAAACAACCTTTTAGCTGCCTTAGTGGTGACCCCACATTACAGCTCTTGCACCCTGTACTGCACTGGGGGCCCCCCTTGTTTGGAGGAATGAATGGGCTGTATAAATATGGAGATTACTTGATAATCAGTGGGAAGGGGGCCCCTTTCATATGACCAAAGCATATACATGTTTTCTTTGTTAACTGGGAAATACTCACAGGACTGATTTCAGTATTTCTCAGAACAGCTAAATATGTTCATAGGTTCGTAGAAGGTTACTAGGCTAATGGGCCTAGAGCCCTTACAAGCCTAGCCATATTCATCCCAAGTTAGCCCAATTGTTGGTGGTTAGGAGAGTGAAGTTCACAGAGGTAAGGGTCTGTGGTAGTTAATACTGACTTCCTCTGTCCAGGAGAAACATGGGCACCACCCCAGGAGTGAATTTGTGGTCACCCATCCATTGATCTAGGTTGCATTTAAAGAGGGTCAGGGAGGGGCTCTGTTTCATGTGAATTGGAAGCTTATTTCAGAGAAGTGGCAGTCTCTGGGTGATGTATCTATCTCTCCAGCATGATCTGTTCTTGTCAGAGGCTAGGTTAAGATCTGACGGATCTGGACTGAGTGACCCTCTTGCAGTTTGATTTACGAATGTGTAGCAGGTACTTTTCTGTTATCGGGGCAACATCGGGAAAGTGACATCTTTTCTAATAGGCATTTAGTACTTAATAAAATCGCAATTTATATCTTTGTTTTAATTAAATATATTATGTTAAATCAGCAAAATAGCAGTTTAAATCCAACCACTCAGCATTTTGTGAAAAGCCTTTGTGTATGTCACTTTGGAAGAAATAGATTTAGACCACTGAAGTAGGATCGCAACCTTAAGCAGTTAACAAAGAGAAGTGAGGATTGCATTGGAGACACTACATTTCAGTTGAAAACAATAGCTTGAACAGCCTCCATATTCACATCAGCAGAGGTAAATGCTGCCAAACTAAGCTAGCCTTGCTAAAATAATATTCCGAGGAAATTATTCCAAATTTGAGGTGAACTCATAGCTACAATTGGAATGACACACCTCATTATGACATATGTGGGAGAATGGCAACATTTCTTTAGTACTTAGTGTTTATGTAGTGGACCAACCAGTTTTTGAAAATAATGCGCTGTTCCCAAATGAAGTTTTTAGCTATGACCAATGAACCATGCAAATATGTAAGTAAAAGAAGGATGATGTTTAGCATGGATCACTGAAGTTCATAAAGCTTTTACTCAGGATAATACCATCCCCAGCATGTAAATGGAATATGTTCATTCTACATACTCATCAGTTCAACAAGCAATGTTATGTTTTTTGTGCTGATGACAACAAAATATACTTATTTTCCACTCGTTACTGCATCGTGACAGGAAAATAAGTGTGTGCGATACCCACATCAGCAGCAGCTGTGAGATCATTGCGAGCGTGGGCTATGATTCCAAGTGCTCCTTAGAAGTGTTGCCCTAATAATGGAAAAGTACCATTTAGCATTTCCATCAGGGCCAGGTCAGAGACTGCCCTGTAAGCCAGACACAGGTCACCCCTTAACAACCTGTAGGAAAAAGAGTACAGTGACAGGGCTTTCAGTCTTTCCATGTAAGATTTGTTTTGTGTACCCTGTAATTTCTTGGTGAGAAACCTCTGTTGTCTCTCCAATTGTTGCAGATATCTGGTGAGGTACATGCAACCTTAATCTGGTCTGTGACATCAATAGGGCTTGTTGGTGGGAGATATGTATGTCCCAGAGACTCCCCATCAGTGGAACAGACTCCCTCTCCACGTCAAGCAAAGTACCTTATTGCCCCTTTTTAAGCACAACCTGGATAACTGGATGGGAAGCAGTAAACAGAAAATACACCCCTGGGATTCCACCTGTGTCCCTGCTGGACAGGGGCATCAGGTGCTGACTTGTCTAAACATGGGCTAAACCCTTGGCTAGGCTTATAAGGGCCTAACTTCCTATGATCCTATGAACAGAGCATTGTACTCAATTATTGGTCGGATGAAGGCAGAGTATAATGGAATTATAACATCCTTAGAGCTAGATGCAATTCCTTTACTTATAAGATGTGCCACATAGAAGGATTTCCTTACTACTGTGGATGTGTGATGGTCAAAGTTCAAATTGCTACCAACCTGAGTACCCAGATCATGTACCACTGGGTCTACACTTAGGAGGGTGCTGTCTATAATGTAATTAGCAGGGATGTCAACTTTCCCAAAGGGAATAATAATGCATTTTTTGCATTTAGCTTTAATCCATGGCTTTGACACCAATCATTTGCCTGTGTTAACCCTGTCTGCAGTATATTAACATCATTGGGGGACTCAAGGATTGCTCCCAATGTGCAATTCCCAGTGAACTTGGTCAGCCACAGGCTGCCCAATTTTACTTGGACGTCTGAGAAATAAATTCCAAACAGAAAGAGGCCTAGCACAGAACTTTGTGGTACACCACTGGTGACTGGTCTTTTGTTAGAGGTGAAATCATCCACTTTGACAGTATGTCCTATCGGTGAGCCAGTTGGCTATCCATCTAGTAATGTAGGGGATCTGGGAGAGTTTCTTTATAATACCTGAGTAGGAGATTGTTTCAAATGCCTTGGCTAGGCCAAGATAGGCAGTATGCACTGTCTTTCCCTCGTTCAGGACCTTGCTGACTTTCTCAAAGAAGATAACCATGTTTAATAGGCATGCTCTACCTTTAATGAAACCGAACTGGGTTGGGTCCAGAGTTTGGAGATTACCTATGTCCTTGTTCATAAGGTTTATAATGGTTCTTTCCATGGCCTTGCAGAGGAGGGTAGTCAAGCTTATGAGCCTATAATTCTCAGGGTTGGTTGATGGTCCCCCTTTCTGCAGAGGGATTACTGTTGCTGTCCTCCATTTTGCCAGAACATAGTCAGTTTGAAGGCTGTGGTTAAACAGGGATCCAAGTGGGTCTGCTAGGTTATGTTTTAAGTTGTTTAAAAGGCACCATAAAAATTCAGTAATTATTAAGTCAACATCTGTTATTCTGATGGCACTTACTCAAATCCTCTGTCAGATTATTTGAATGAAATCTCTTTGACACTTGTTCAGTGTTGTGTTTTTATTTAAAAGGCAACCTGGGATGTTGCCTGTCCCATTGATGCTCTGTTTTTGGCCTGCAGATGTTCTGCTCTCTTGACATAATAGGCTGAGAAATGGTAACAGGTATACCTGGGAGTATGACTGGAGGGGACGGGGATGGTTTGAAGTTTGTTCCAAATCTGTTGGCTAGCAGGTTGGCTGTTACCTCTGACTGAATATGGGTGGTGCCATTCACGGCCAGTTCAGCTCATAGCTGGGTATTATTTTGTCTGTATCTAACCCCTGAGGTATAAAATGCAGCTTACTCACAACTTATTATATTACCCACTCAGCTATAACGGCAGTTATTTAGAACATTATGCAATTACAGAACAGTGTTGTTGCACAATAAATCAAAATATACAGCAAGTACCATCCTGTTTTGCCATGAAAAGTTAAAAATAGTGAGTCTGCATTGCTAATAATCAGGCAGACAAATAAAATTAATAAAATGCTTGCATATTCCTACAAATGTACATGTATAAATGTAAGAAAGAATATTTCACAGATGATATGTTTCTTAAATGCATCTGCTGCAAGGCAAACACTATGAGACACTATTTGTGGGCAGGAACTGGACAGTTTTCTATCTGCTGTGCATTTCACAACCGGGTACAGCAGATTATGTCACTGCACATCCCACTGTGTGAAACAAGAGGAACATATCATTCTGTACTGGTATAACAAATGCTTCATGCAGCAGAATTGGCTTGAGGGGACTAAGTTCCTGAATTATTGGAAATTAACCCCACATATAGCTTGCTATCAAGGCGCTATAAAAGGCTTCCATATTATCACACCTTAGGTTCTTGTGCATACAAAACAGCCAAGAAACAGAGAAAGTGCATAAACAGGCTGTTCTTGCTTTTCATGTCAATAACCACCTTCCACAAGATATTATTAAACTTAGATGGAAAGTATAGCATAAGCAACATGTATTTCCTATTTTAGTAGGAGTGAACACAGCTTTTAATGGGTTTATCCTTTCATTAGACCTCATGTGTAATGTTTTGTAGTAAAATAGATGCTAGTGAACAGTCTCATTTAAAAATAAATTCTTTGAATATCACTTTAAAACCACACTTTTAAAACTCCCACCAAGTTTAAGTGAGGCCCCTTTCCTTGCCCTACTGTAATATTGGTTGCATGTCAGTCGCTTGATGGCACTTTCAGGTGAGTGCCATATGATCAAGAAAATTCTGCTGGAAAAACTTTTGCCAGAAGTCGAGTTCTCTTTATTTGCTTCACTGCTGTGGGACCTTGTATATTTATGTTTGGGGGTGTGGAGGATGTTCCCCCCACATGAGAGGTGCAAGGAGGCTTGCCCTCTGGGGGGGGGGATATATATATATATATATATATATATATATATATATATATATATATATATATATATATATATATATATTTATATGGTTTACCTTTAAAATGCTGACCACACATAGTCGAATGTGCATAATGCTGAAACACTTCCACAAAACCTGTATCGCCGAAACTTCAGTAAGTCGACTAAACATCGAACATCGACATTTTCAACCATGCCACATCTCCAAACAAGTGCTAACATGGGTCAAAAAGGGGGTGAGATTTTGCTGTTTGGAATATCGACGTTCGAGATTTTGAGAAGGCGCAGTTCAGAGTTCGCGGAAGTGGCTTTGACTTTGTGGCTATCAAAATTTTGAAGATAAACCACATATATATTCATGAGGTTCACTGAAAGTAGTTTTGGACTTTTTTTGATTGATCAGCACTCGATGATAGAGCTATGGATTGATCAGCGTGATTCCATAATATTAATGTGCCAACAGGACATAACTACATCATTGTTGGGGCAAGCAGTAATTGGGTTTATTTGGAACATGTAAATAGTAGGAAACTAATTAGGTGACTGCCAACCAGTCAAATTAACAGGCTGGCAAAAAGATAAATACCATTTAGTTTCTGCCAATCTGTTAATTTAATAGGTTGGTAAGTGTTTTACTTTTATTTGCACATTCCATTTAAGTCTAATTACCAGTCATCCCAACAATGATGCAATTATGTTCTTCTGGTGTTTTGCCATTACTGCAAAATACCAGATGGCATGTCACTTAGACCTGAGCATTTGCTGGGAATTTTTTTCTATCATTTGCACGTGATCTTAGAAAAAATGCATGATGCATGACTGTACCTATACCAGAAAGGAGTGCAGCCAGGATTTTTTTAACAAGCATGTACCAGCCATGGTTATGGCTAAGATGTTTGGAACTGTACAACTTCCAGTCTGTTGGCCCACCCAGAAGCAACTACACATTTCTGATCTGTGTGCCAAACTCCAGTGTTTGGCTGTGGCTGGTTGATTCAGCCCCCAACATAATATATGTAGCACCGCTGTAACACTATTAGCAAAACAAAATAATTTTAATTAATATAAATATTTTGTTCTAAACAATCATACCAAATGAATCACACATGCCTTACTAGATGACAACACCCAGATATCACAATTTTGTTCTCATTGAAAAGTGTTTCTCTTTCTCTTAATCTATATATATATATATATATATATATATATATATATATATATATATATATATATATATGGTTCCCTATCAGAAGCCTGAAACACTATAAGCCTGAAAATCAAAATCCTGAAAACTATAGACTAAATGTTCAAAATCCTGAAAGCCCAAAATCCTGAAACTCAAAATCCTGAAAACACAAATAATGCTAATATGTCACTATAAAGACACTAATATCTACCAACTGACCCTGACCCTAACCCTAACCCTAAGGTCCGTCACTATCGCACACTCACCTGACCAGCGCCCTAACGCTAACTCACTTAAACCGCCCCTAACCCCAATATTTGTCACTATTGCATACATGCCTAACCTGCGCCCTAACCCTAACTCACTTAAACTGCCCCTAACCCTAACATAAAACCAATCAAGACACTTACCTGAACCCAACGCATGACCCAACACCACAGGGCTAACAATAGCAAAGCCACAATGATGTCAGTATGTCCATTTTGTGTTTTCAGGATTTTGAGTTTCAGGATTTTGGGCTTTCAGGATTTTGAACTTTCAGTCCATAGTTTTCAGGATTTTGATTTTCAGGCTTATAGTGTTTCAGGCTTCTGATAGGGAACCATATATATATATATATATATATATATATATATATATATATATATATATATATATATATATATATAAGAGAAAAAAAAACATGGTTTAAGTTGTACATCTTAACTGATTTCACTCTGAAACTGTTGTGCTACACACCAGCCTGACTGTGAAATATCATATGTTATTTATTATCTCTTCATATGTGATACTGAGTAGGTTAGTAAGGTTACTTAGAGCTGAGACTTTTATGACTTTAAGACAATAAAGTAATTAGACAGTTCACTGATTCTAGTTAAAGGTAAATAAAAAGTTTTAAAACTAGCCACTGACTGTAATCAAATGAACTATCATGGATCACAGTCTTTTATTTGGGGAGTCTTTTTTTAGGCAACTTGCATCAGCTGTTTCTCAAACAGTATTTCAATTTGAGCAAGGTAAATACAACAGCCATGGACCATGAAAAGGAGTTTTATGGTTACGGTTAGGGAGCCAGGTTTGAGATTAGGATTAGAAAGTGATTTAAGAATTTTAGGATTATTATTAGGCTGTGGGGTTTGAGATTAGGTTTTGGAAGTGACTGACAATTTTAAGTTTAGGGAAAAGGTTTGGGATTAGGTTTAGGGAGCGACTGGAAACTTTTGGTTTAGGGAGCAAGGTTTGGGATTAGGGTTAAGGAGCAACTGAGGGTTTTAGGGTTAGAGTTAGGCAGCAAGGTTTGGGATTAGGATTAGGGATAGGTAGGGCTTTTAAAGAATTAATTAGGGCTTTTTTTGGTGAGCATATGTATGGGTGTAGTGAGATGGAAGTGCTGGGAGGTCAGGTATTTATTACAAGCAAGTTACAGTGAGTAGGACATCCACAAGTCAATGGCATGCAAGTATCTTCTGTAGCTCCACTACAGTTAGTAATTTATACATGTGTTTTCAGTTGTAGATGACTGACTTTACACAGTATTTAAAAAAAATTGGTTTGGAAGTTGGGACTACAGTTCTGAGTATGAAAAAAAACACTACTCTTTCAGGTTTAATGTTCAAATGTAACCTAAATTGCAAGAAACAACTACTATTAAATATCAAAGGATGTTATTGCAGGAGACAAGCTGATGCTGTTGCCACAGACAGTTAAAATGTGGGAAATGAGAGTGTTCTCATGTCAGTACCTGATATTACCACAGGAAATGTTCTTCTTGGCTCAGTGAATAAGAACTGTGTTCCCATACAGTTATAAAAGAGAAGTGAACATTTTGTCAGCAAAGAGACCTGCTTGGTGCTTAAATGTATGTTGCAAACTCCTGAATATGAAAACGAAGGCAACTCCATGTTCACTCACTCCAGAGAAGCTACTCTGAAGCCTGAGAATGCTTCACCAGTAAAATGAATGCCTAAGGATATATTACTGCATAAGAATGCTACTAAAAAGATACAGAGCTATTACAAAAATTATGATGTATAAAATATAAAAATATTCAGCTTGAATGTATCTTATTATCTTACTTGCAATGCTTACTACTTACCAACTTACTTCTTGCAACACTATGCATATGTATTTTTGAAGCTAATCTGTAGTTGTAATTCCAATTTAGACTGTATTCCTCTGTATATATGTGTAGGCTAAGCGTCATATGTTGTTTTATATTATTTATGTGCAATTACATATCATGTTACATAACATCCCACCTTATTACGCTCTCAGCTGCTAAGTTGTAGTATTTAAATTTACATTTTACTTTTGTACTACCTTTTTAATATTCTATTGTATCTCCAAGGCTGCATCTGAAACAGGTTCATAATGGAACTGTCTATTACCCTGGTCAACATCTAAATAAAATAAATAGACTGTGGCATACTGTTGTACAGGAAACAAACAACCTAGTCTAATTATTCATTTAAAGCTGGTATTTATGTTGCACCCACCTTAGAAACCACCTGAATTTCCTGGAATCAGTGCCGTCTCAAGAATGTGTTTAGGGTGCTTTTGATTTCCGTTTCTTCCAATGGCCTGCTGGCCATCAGGTTTTGTTATGGATCAGTTTTTCTTCATCTTGTAGGTGGGAGCAGGTTGTGTAAGCCATAATAAATGCAGTCACAGGAGTTTTCTCTTGACAGATCCTAATCCTTCCTTGTGCAAAGAGCACTATCTGTCATCAGCAAATCCACCAAGACATAAAACTTTGTGGCAAGACATTTATTTTTCACAATACAATTGACGGCTACTGTGATAAGATATAATGCAAATCTAACTCTACATCATCCCTAATATGGCAGAATACAGACAACTTAAGTACATAAATCAAGGCACTGTCCAGCTCCTGTGGCACCTTCTGGAGTATTCTTTCCAATTATAATTCATATTGTTAATCTGACAGAAAAATAATACAATCATCATTCTGAAACTGCTGAGACTTCTCCCCAGACCTCTGCTGAAAATTGGCTTTGTTCCAAGTCGGACTTTCCCAGTTAAATAAATAAAGAAAAAAATTATTATCTCATCCATAATTTTCCTTTGCACAAACAATGCTGCATTCATTACATAACCTGCAATAAAGCAAGGAGAAACTACAATTGCAGATTATTTATGTTTCTAACTGCTTCTTCTAGGCAAGCAATGTTCCATAATAATCCTTTGTTTATAACAAGGTGAGAACTATGCCTTCTATCTAAACTTGCAGCATACAGCTGCAGTACCCACATCTCACATGATTTAGACATATTTTCTAAAAAGAACAAAAACCCCGCCCAGTACCAAACAAGAACAAAAAAACAGGCAAAGGTACTGGATCCAATGGCACAATGAAGGCAGAGTACAAACAGGCGCAGGAGCCACAAAATTAGTGTACACATTTTATTTCAATGCTTTCATCCACAGACTTCTTCAGAACACAAATCTCCATCCTGAATAATACTTTTATACTAAACCTCCAGGTTTGAATGAAATTATCAGTATAAAGTGCTTTTTAAGAGACAGAAGGTTAAAGCTGTACAAACAACAATGTTTTTGATTGTTGGTGTAACTTTTTATTAGAGTTTTACTTTAATGTGAGATTGATGTTTTTTATCATATGGTTTTATTGGTTAATTGAACAATTGAATATGTAATGAGAAGGTTTAGTATAAAAGTGTTATTCATTATGGAGATTATTCCCTAATAATGTACTTAATTGAAATAACATTTGTACGCTAATGTTGTGGTTCCTGTACCTGCTTCTACTTTGCCTTCATTGTTCCATTGGATCCAGTACCTTCTTCTGGTTTTTGTTCTTGTTTGGTATTGGGTAGAGTTTTTGTTCTTAGTCTGTCGGGTTCTGCTTTTTCTGACAGCTGAAACAGCTTGTGATCCTTTGTTGGATGTTACCATTCACCCTACTCCATCTGTGGGTGATGCAAGTCTTTTACAAGTGTTATTAAACACCAAGACCAATATACAAAGGAGTTTAAAACAGCTTGTTCCTAGGAATAATGTTAACAACAAACTGTTTTCCAGCTCTGAGGATGATAAAGAAACAGTTATTGAGGTCAGCACTGTTTGTAACAAGTACCTTGAACTAAACATAGGTAAAAGAACTGAGAAAGTGTTTACTCAATATACTGATGTGAAATCAATATTAGACAAGAAACATGATCAATTCTTCAGGTCTGAATACAAATTAATATCAGGCAGGTCTGAAGAATATAAAGGTTTTTGTGATAAACTGTTAAAAAAATACAGATCATTGGATTTTGAAAATAAATATTTCGAAAGGTGTATTGAAATGAGTATTGTTCCAAAGGGTTATGTTTTTTTAATGCCCCCATGGAACTAAAGCCACAGATCCATTTTTTTGTAACCCTGACTGAATTCTTTAATAATGCAGGTTTACAATTGCTCAGACTGTTGATTTATAACAACTTAAAAATGATGGTTAGCCTCAAAGAAGAAATTTTGAAGGTTGACTTTTTTTGAAAAAACGTCCGTTTTGGTAAGAAGATTGACAACACCTAACCACCAAGTGGATTCTCAGAATGATGCAAAGAGGTATTTCCGGGCTGACATCATTCACAAGTTTTCCAAAGCAAGTATGAGTGATGAAACTGTAAAAGAAAGCCAAAGGGAGTAAATGAGATTATGGAAACCACCAAAAATGCCATGAACAGTAATGGTGGTGCTAGACCAAAAGTTTTTTTATCAAAAAGGGGTGCCAAACTACCGAGGGCAAGAAAAATGCGGACAAGGGGGAAAACTGCCTCAGATTCTTCAATGGACGATTAACTAGATACAATGTAGAGACTTTTAACATAATTAACTTATCGGACTTCATTTTAACTCCTGCGTACAAATGTTTATTAAGTTTGGGCCTGAATTTTGTACCCACTAGAAGGGCCGATGTGGTAATGACTGTATTGGATTTAAAGCATTATATACCTAGGCTTAACTTGGATTTTTTTATTAAAAGGTATAGGAATTGTATCTTCAAAGTATGTTAAACCTTCTTGTTTTAATCTCATGTTGAACTATACTCTTACAGTGTTTGAAAAATGTGTGATAATGAGATCATGGAATATTTAAGCAACCATAACAAGACAAGTTTTTCTAACTTAAACAATGAGGAAAAATAGCACTAAAAGATCTTAAAAATAATAAAAACTTAAGATTTATGAAAAGTGATAAAAGGGGAAGTCTTGTCCTAATGAATGTAGAAAAGTACATAAATAGTATGTTCGATATTTTAATTAACGATGAGGAATACGCGGAAGTGCAAATAGCTTATATTCAAAAGTGTTACAAGAGAATTTATACATTCTTATATGAAGGTATAACGAATGAAAGTATAGATTTTGCCGTGTACTATTTCTGTTTAATTGACAAACCTAAAGTAGGAATCCTAGCTAGTATTCCTAAGGTTCATAAGGACCCGGCAAATCTCCCATTTAGGCCAATAGTTTCTTTCCCTAATTGTGTCACCGAAGGTATCTTCCTGGTTATAGACTCCATATTGAATCTCTTAGTACAGAATCTAGAATCTTATGCCAAAGATTCGTGGGACATTTTGGACAAACGAAGGGAGTTTTTAAAATATTTTGTATTTGACCTTGACAAACATGTTATGTTCATTGTGGATGTGATTTCACTTTTTACATCTATCCCTCATAGTCAAGGGTGTAGATTATGTTAAGTTTTCTGGTGTTCCCAACCGCATGATTAATTTTTATTGTGGTATGATTAACATTCTTTTGCACAATAATTATTTCTTATTTAATGGAAAGCATTATAAGCAAATCAAAGGGGTTGCTATGGGGTCTCCAGCAGCCCCATCATTTGCAAATATAGTTATGGGGTGGTAGGAGACCATGGTTTTGCAAGAATTTAGTAACACTTTTAAGATATGTTACTATAAAAGGTTTGTAGATGACTTATTTTTTATAGTTGAAGGTAATAGAGCAGTAGTGGAACATCTAGTGGAAGGTATAGGTTCATAGGTTCATAGGTAGGTACTAGGCTATTGGCCCTAGGGCCTATATAAGCCTAGCCACAAAGGTACCCTGGCTTTCGCCACTCAAGAAAATTATTTTCCTGTGCCCCTGTCGAGCAGAGCCACAGAAGTGATCCCCTGGGTGAATTTCCTATATTCCATCCAATCAACAAGTTTTTTTTTGAAGAGTGCTAATGAGGAGCTTTGTTTGATATAGATAGGTAGTTTGTTCCAGAGTATGGGAAGTCTCTCGGACAGGAATCTATCCCTCCAGCATGTTCTGTTTATTGTTTTAACAAGGTTTAGGTCCCTAGAGCATGTAGCTTGGAGGGATTGGGATTTCTTTAAGTGGAGCATGTCCAACAGCTCTGGGTTTGACATAGCTTTGTATGTTAGGCAGAGATTGCCTCTGAGTAGGTGATATGAGACAGAGTAAAGCTGGAGGTTTTTTGAGTTGGTCTGTGTAGGGCATCTGTTTGAGGCTGTGAATCCTCTTTGTGAGGTATTTCTGCGGCTTTCCAGTTGTTGTAGATGTCTTGTGAGGTACATACCAAAACGGGCACTGTATTCTATAATGGGTCTAATGAGTGATGAGTAGAGGGAAACAATGACCTCTTTTTTTCCTGGATGAGAAACCTTTTGTGATGAGGTGTGCCATGTAGAGGATTTTCTGACTACTGTGGTGATGTTATTATCAAAGGAGAGACTACTGTCCGCCTGTGTCCCAAGGTCTCTTATCACACTTTCGGTGTTAAGTAGACTACTGCCTATGTGGTAGTTCATGGGTACAGAGTTTTTACCAAAGGGGATGACAAAGCACTTTTTGGAATTGAGCTTGAGGCCTTGGCTTTGACACCAGGTATCTGTCTCAGTGAGGTCCTTTTGTAGGATGTCCACATCGTTAGGAGTTTTGATTATGGCTCCTAGTGTGCAGTCATCTGTGAACTTCGCCAAAGACCTTCTGTGTTAGCCTGTACTTCAGAGAAGTAGGTACCAAACAGGAGAGGACCCAGGACTGAACCCTGTGGTACTTCACTTGCCACCTGGTCTAAAGTCGAATTTGGAGTCTTCTACTTTCACAGTGTAGGTTCTATCAGTGAGCCAGTTGGCAACCCAGCTTGTGACATAGGGATTTATACCTAGTTTAGCAAGTTTATCTATAATTCCAGAGTGGGGGATTGTGTTGAAAGCCTTGGTGAGATCTAGATAGGCTATGTGAACCACCTTACCCTCATCTACAGCTTTGGTGACCGCTTCAAAGAAGTCTCAAGTTTAGGAGACATGATCTGCCTTTTACAAACCCAAACTGGGTGCAGTCCAGAGTTTGGAGATTACCAATGTCATTGTTTATAAGTTCCATGATGATAAGTTCCATAGCCTTGCAGACCAGGCTCGTCAGGCTAATGGGGCAGTAGTTCCCAGGGTCTGTGGTGGCTCCCCCTTTGTGGAGTGGGATGACTGTTGCTGTGCGCTATTCAGTGGGCACAAAGCCTGAGGTAAGGCTATGATTGAACATGGTACTTAGGTGGGGTGCCAGTTCGTTCTGCCGTTCGTGTAGAACGCAGCCTGGGATGTTGTCAGGTCCCATGGATGCTTTATTCTTGGCTTTGGAGAGTGTGGTTTTAACCTGTGCAGCTGTGATTACAGGAACTTTGCATTCTTCTGGTATAGACATGGGCCTTTTAGAGGGTGATAGGGGGTAAAGTTAGTACTGAACCTATCTGCCAGGATGTTGGCAGTATCATTTGGTTCTGTATATTTAGTGCCATTATGCTGCAACTCAGAGCAGATCTGAGTATTGCCATTGAGATTCTTGACATAGCTATAGAATGCTTTGTAGTTGTCTTTAGAATCAGTGGCGATTTTGTTTTTGTAACTAGCTGTTGAGGATTTTATGAGGGATCTCATCTTCTTACTGAGGCTGACCAGGGAGTTCCTCCAATCATGGGATTTTACTCTTTTTGGAACAGTTTCTTTCTTCTGTTGTAGAGTTTGTTTATGGCAGGGGAACCACCCAGATAGGCTTCCTTTTTTTGGACGATAGCATCTTGGTTCTGTTAAGGATTGCATGATCCATGCACTCGTGTAAGTGCTTATAAAGTGCATTTGTGTAGGATTCAGCAGTCGTACCTCTATTGTCCGTCTGCATGGGTGTTGTGAAGTTTGCCACTTCTGTCTTAAGAAACGTGAAGTTGGCTTTGGAGAACTTTTTACTGTGGTTTCCCTAATGGGGAGTGGGGGCGGGATGTGGATGTCTAGGGTGATCAGCTTGTGGTCGGATCTGGCCAATGAGGAACTGACCTCTGGTGTGGAACACCGGTTGCCCATGTTGGTAATGGCCAGGTCTAGGATATTGCTGTCCCTGGTGGGGGTGTGGATAAGTTGATCCAAGGCATTGGAATTTATGAATTCCAGAAAACATTGAGCAAAAGAGTTGGTACATGAGTAGTTTTCCCAGTTAATGGTGGGGTAGTTGAAATCTCCCTTTATTAGGTTATACCCTAATATTTTCCAGTGTATCAAGAAATGAGGAGTGGGAATGCTGGGGCATGGTGAGGGATCTGTAGCAAGTTACAATTTGGATTGCGGTCTTGCCCAGAGTTAATTGCACTTGGATAATCTTGGATGCATTATGCTGAGCAACTAGCCTGGGGGTGTGAATATCCTTAATGAATATGGACACGCCTCCACCTTTAGTGTTTCGGTCCAGGTTAGGTGGCCGAAAGGTGTGGTATGAATTATAGTCTGGTACTGCAGGGATGCTCTCTGGAGCCTTGAACCAGGTCTCTGTCACAGCACAGATTTCGATGTTCTCCATTTTAAGGAGTGCCTTGAGTGAGTGCATTTTGAGGTTTAGACTTCTAGCACTGAATAGCATTACCCTCAGATTTTTCTTGCTTGTACCTGTTATGGTGGTGAATTTGTCATTTGAATCTTGCCTAAAAAAGGCACTATAGGGGTGGCAAGAGTCTTAGCCAGTATCCGGAAACTCAAGGGTGACAGGTGCGGGCCATCTCTGGCAAAGCATCATGGTTTGTTGATCATGTCATCTCAGGCAGACAGATAATGGATCCTCTTAGAATGACACCAGAAGCTTAGCCAATTGTTGAAGTCAATCATTTTGTCCTTGTACTGTGGTATCATTCTGGGTGATGGCAGAATGCTACTCAGGGCTAGGGTCATACCTGCCTGGGCTATAAGATTGGAAAGCTCCTCCATGTCTCTTTTCATGTAGTCCAGGGAGGTATGTCTCAGGCCATTCACACCAACATAGACAATGACAGAGTCATATTTGTATTTGTTGTGGAGTGACCTGAGTGCATGTGTTATGTGGCGGATCCTGGCACCCGACAGGCAGCTGACAGTAACTTTCTCCTTGTTTAGCCTGGTGAGTGGAACATCAGTGTGCCTGACTATAGCGTCACCTATGACTAGAATGTTGGGTACGTTGTTATGCCTTTTCAGCTGTGGTTGAGTGGCACACTGATTTTGTGGGCTATGTGTCTTTTGTGTTGTGTTGGGGGGTGGAAGTTGCTTGCATTTCTGCTTTGGAAGTCCCTGTTGCTTGGGCAGATTTTTATTGAGAGCTTCCACGAATGTAGGCGTGTGTTTTGTGTTTCTATGTGTGTGTTTTGGTAGTGTAGGTTTTGAGGGACTATGTGATGAGTGTGGTGTGATGCAAGTGTTTACCTTCTCCTCTTGACTGTCTAGTCCAGTCTTGGGTGGAGAGAGCTTTGCTTCCATTTTTGCTATGTAAGTGCATCTCTCATAGGTTGTAGTTTTAGATGGTAGGAGGAGAGGGTTGTCTGTGTACAAGATGCCCAGATTCATCAGGTAGACAGGAGAAAACACCAGGAGCTGACCCTTAGACATGCCTAGATACGTGCGTATTTATTAAGTAGTAAAAACTGTTTTCCTCTAGACAAGTGAGGAAAGTTGAGTGCTGTAATAATTTGTAGCTTATGACGAGTTCTGAACAAGTGCTGAACTCAAAGAAACAGATTTGATCGCTAAAACTAAAACTGGCTAGTTCTAAGGGAAAATTTGAAGAGCAGACTTTATGGTGCCGGGAATACTTTAACCCTAGCTAAGCAGCAATGCATAAAGTTTTTTTTTTTTTTTTTTTTTTTTTCAGATAAGCTTCCTAGTGCTTACCACTCCCTCTGATAAGCTAGAAGGCTTCCCTCCAACACAGAAAGGCTTGGGGTCTCAGGAACGTACTAACAGTCCTGCGTACAGCAAATCTGTATCTGGACTAGACTACTTACAGGAAAGGCAGGAAACAAGCTTAGAATTTTTTTTTTTGGTAAAGTGGAAAGGGAGAAAGAAGGAGCCGAAGATAATTCAAGGTTAAGAAACTAAGTGGGTTGGCCTTCTCAAATGTTCTCCCTTTATTAGGTAGAATGAGGCAATGACACTAGACTGGGAGGAGTGTCCCAAATCATATTTACAGTAGGGGTGGGCAACTGCAAAGGCACCCAGTATAAGAACAGGATACCAATAGGAAGTCCAGATTTTTAAAGTTTGAAATAGGTGATTATGGTACTAAAGTTAATTTTTTTTAGACATACATCTTGAATGGAATACTGATTCAAAAACATTGAAAGCAGTGTACATAGGAAGAAAACTTTTACTAACAGTTACTTACATAGTAAAAGTAATCACCCATCGCTTATGAAAAATAATATTCCCAAGGGACAATTCCTACGGGCTAGCCGAATGACTAGCAATGATAGAGTAGTTCATGAGGAGTCTAAATTCATTATAGAATTGTTCTAAAACAGGGGATTTGATGGGAAATATTTAAGGGATTTGGGGGAAGATATATTGAACAAAAGTTATACCCAATACCCACCCATATTAAAACATCCCTTTGTTTGTCATAAGAGCCAGCAAGAGGGGAAGAGGGGATTAGTTTGCAATTTAGACATGACAATAAATAGTGCTGGAATAAGAAAAAATGTTGAAAAAACAACTGGAAAATGTTAGAGGGTAACAATGACTTATTTAAAGTGATGGTTACTAAACTGAATTTTGTGTATAAAAACAAATATAATTTGAAGAGTTTATTGTAGACAGACCACACAAGGTATATTCTGAATACTTGGTATACAGTTAAGACCCCAGGGATGTGGTAACTGTAACTTTTGTAGATATATTTTGGAGGGACTTTTGTGTCTTTATAACGGATCTATATTATAACAACAAATGCTTAAAATAGCGAATGCTGTATAATTCACCATTAAAAATTGAAATGGCAAAATGCCGAACACACGGAACAGCAATTTATTTCCCAGGGAAAAAAATTGCTGCTCCATTATAAAAAAAAAAAATCCAAACACAAACTACACCCCCCCACTTAAATATACCAACTCTGAGATCACACCACAGTAGTGGAGGAAATGGTAAAGTCCCGAAAACGGTCTGGTGATTTTTTTCCCTGGGAAAAAGATTGCTGTTCTGTATGTTCGGGATTTTGTGGTTTCAATTTAAAACAGTTGATCAAACAGCATTCACTATTTTAAGCATTCGCTGATATAATAGGGAACCATTGCAACATCTAACTTACAGTTTGAAAGTACCTGGACATTTTACTTGTAAAACCAGGGAAGTAATATATGTTAGTGTGTGTAGTGGATGTACATCTTTTTATGTAGGTATGACTGCTCAAGCCTTATTCAAAAGAATGAGGGAACACATGTATAGTATAAGAAGGAACAATTTGAATAATGTTCTTTTTAAGCACACTTTAGAATGTACAAAATATAAAACATTTTTGTTTTTTATTATTGAACAAGGCATGTTTGATTTAAGGGGAGATGACTTTAAGAATTTTTTTATAATAAAAGGAATCTTTTTGGCAGCTTAAATTAGAGGCTGACAAAAAAACATGTTTGAATGAAACTATCAGTATAAAGTGTTTTTTTTTTAAGAGACAGAAGGTTAAAGTTGTACAAACAACAATGTTTTTGATTGTTGGTGTAACTTTTCATTATAATTTTACTTTAATGTGAGGTTGATGTATTTTATCATATAGTTTTATCAATTGAATATGTAATGAGGGAGGCTTAGTATAAAAGTATTATTCAGGATGGAGATTTGTGTTTTGAAGAAGTCTGTGGACGAAAGTGTTGAAATAAAATTTGTGCGCTAATTTTGTGGTTCCTATGCCTGTTTCTATTTTGCCTTCATTGTGTCATTGGATCCAGCATCATCTTCATATTTTCTAACAATTCTGAAAAGCAGTAATCTATTTTGACAGTTAGAATGCCCTCTGACACTTATATTTTTAATATTTCCATATATATTAATAGTTCTACCTTTACTTCCTTAATTTAACACAAAGATTAAACTTTTATTTACTCAAGAAGGAAGGAATAAGAGATCTGGATCACTTCAGATAACCATCTCACTATTTTACCTCAGGTCTGCATTTAGAAATAACACAGTAGGACAGACATGAGGTGTACCAGCATGAAAAATGAACATTAAGTTAGAAACATACTTATTGGCTTGAGTGTTTGATAGGTAGTACTCACCTTATGCATTTATATGTATACATACTCTACAATTAGTATCACTTCATTAGTACTTATTTAGACTATTTTATCATTAATGTCATACACACGGAGCATGGCAAAATTAGAATTAAACACTACAGCTAAAAGGCCTTTAAATAGTTCTCCCCAGCCTGGAAATCGACTGGTTAGCCATGTCAATGGTGAGCTCTCAGCTCCTTTGGCATGTAAGTTACAGCATTCTAAAGTGTACCCAAATGATTTTAAGTTTCATTTCACTACCTGGAGTGATTATGTAGTATTTTTATCTCACACACTCTCCATTTTCTAATTGAGAATGAATAAATCTCTTATTTACTTGTGCTAACTTCAGAAGCACCTGTTTGTTTGACTTCATATCACAAAGGTCAGGATTTGGCCTCCATGAATCTTGCTGCATATTATCAACCAATTTGCAATTACCCTACATTCATTCACTGCTCTCATTACAGTTCCACAAGCCAACAGACAACTTAACATTTTCCTATCTTTTTGTCCTGATGTACTAAAATTATGTCTTTTGTATCCATTTAGTTTTCTTTTATTTTTATTTTCCAAGGTATTTCACCCACTGTGGCATAGTCTACAATGTCCAGAATTTCATTAGATAAGCTTTACTGCTTGTTTCTTCAGGTAATAATAATACATTTTGACCATGTCACAATGATGTTGCTTCACTTTTTCAAGCTAATGTTTGAAGAGTATCAGCTGTAATGCTGTAATGCAAAACCTGTTTGATCGCATATACACATATATGCATATTGTACAAAATATATTAATATTCTGTGCATAAAGCTAAAATTAGATGCACTTACTGTGCATATTGTGAAAACCATCTGGTACATGTAAAAGTAAAATAACTGCATTTCCTACTGACTGAATTTTGACTGAATCTTACTGTACTCTAATAATTCCCTTTTTAACAAGGTAGGTTCACTGAGCACACAGTTTCTTTTCAGTGGCAACCTGAGAGCACTGTTAAGTTAAGTGACTTGCTTAAGGTCACACTGTAGGGAAATGAGAATTGAAGGAACAAGCGGAACTGCGGCCCATAGCCTTAACCCTCTGGTGCCAGCCGCCAGTCTCATTGCTGATTCCAAGAAGAAAACAATCAGATCTATTTTAATAAATGAGATCAGTCCATAGATAGTGCCACAATAAAATAGAATTATAACCACTAAAAGTATCTCATTCTTTCTAAGTAACCATTCCCCCTAATGCACAGACATAAAAATGCCATTCCTGCTGTCTGGTATATCAGATTTAATTTTGCAAGTAGTCCTGCTATTTTTGTCTCATGATTTTCAATGTATTTCAATTATTTTCTCTAATTCATTCAAAACAGCTTTTGTCAAATGAAAATCTCATGAACCTGGGAATTTACACTTGGTTATTTCCTTCCCCAGTGGTAATAATACTGCTGTAAATATCTGGACTATGATCATACCAAGTGGCATAATATAATATTCTGGTATTTTTAAGCTCACAAATCAAACTTTATGCAACTAATGTCAGGTGTTCTGTTTAGATATTCCATCTAGAAAGTGCTATTAAAGTCTTAGTGTAGGACATGTAACCCACATGTTGATTATTTTTTATTGACAGGTGCAGTCAGTAAAAATCACATTTTATCAAGAAATCTGAATACGCTCAGTTTTGTTTGTACATTTCAAATTAAAGTGTGCTATGCAGTGCCCAGGGCCCTTGTATACCTATGACACCTCTTTTCTTTTACTGCATCTTCCAGTACAGACAAAAACACTTTTATGCTGATTCATTACCAAAGTGTGTACACATTCCTCTAAGTCTACATGTTTAGTTCATGTTAGCGTGATGAGCAGCAGTGCAGGCAAGTGTTTCAGATTTAAGCTGCTGTATCCAGCTATTTTCAGAATATTTTTTTATTGGCGGCTTAAAGTGATTTTTTGACACAAAACAGACTAAGGAGGAAATGCAAAAGTTTGTCAAATAAATTAACTATCAAACAAAAGAGGCCACTGCTTCTTATTCTTCTGATAATAAAGTTCACAGAGAGACTATGCCAGTGAAACCTTTTCTAATGTTCCAAAGGAAAATGCTTGACAGACAGAGAACACAGGAATTGACTAGTACAACCAAGAGTAAGTTGGAAATGAATTAGACTGTAGTTGGGAGATGGAGATCAACAGAAAGAAAACCAACAACTTGGAAATTAATGAATAAATGTGTGATTAGAATAGAAAACATCAATCACATTTAGGAAATATGGTGGAACACGAAAACCTGAAAATATTAGTTTTTTTTTACTTTGTTAAACTTATTGGGAACCTCAAAGTATATGCCTTACATCATGTCATTAATGTTTGAAATAACATTAAGGAGAGGTGAAGAGCAAGGAAAGACATAACTATAAGTAAAACAATGTTTGTTATTAATAGTATTTTTATAAAACATGACATATCCTGCATGTTACATAGTAAAGCATTTTCAGTTATTTTTTTGTGTGATAGGGATACCAAAGTTAACAGGTGCCTATTTTGCCATCTTTCTTTCTTCTTGTTTAGTTTTAAGAAATGTAGAAACTGCAATGTAGAAAGAGAAGAAAGCCTGGACAAAAGCATTTTTAAGATAATAGGCTTTAATCTTAGGTCGTTGAGATGACAGCCTGGTTGTAAAAGTATACAGAGCATGATATAAGTAAAATTGATATGCTTTTTTTTTGCTTTTAAGTGGAAGCAAATAAAAAAAAACACTGAATGCAAAATGTTCACAGTGCCACATGAGAAACTTGTAGCTGAAGGCAACTGTATATCTGATTCTCATGTTTCTATGGAAACAATCTGATAAGACGGCAATGAAAACAGAATACTTTTTATTTCAATGGCTAAAAGATAATGTTTTATGAAACCATTCAAGTTGTTTTCTACATCTGGGAGAGGGATAATGATAAGACAAAAACAGACAGCACTTAGTATAATTAGAAGCACATGTTATACCATGCATCTTAGCATGGATAACCTTAATTATATGTCAGTTAAAGCCTGTGAGTGTTGCTCCTAATCTGGGGCAATCATTTCTATTAGGAAGGTTAAACTTCATTATTTGAAGATGTACATAGTTTTGTGTGGTTATGGGGAGTCTGTTTTTTGTGAATTTTCATTAAAATGAAAAGTCTTGTAAGATGTGACATAGATTCAAATGGATACAAGAAACCACTGTATAAAAGATCAACCTGCTAAACATTACTGTATGCATATAACACAAAAGCTGAAATTAGACAGTCTAAAATATGTTATACATAACAGGTGGGAATCATAACTGCTTATCATAATGTCAACCCTTTCTATATTATCTTTAAACATGAATGCTCCCACAGGTATATACAAAAAAGAAAGCATGGTGAACTATATTAAGAAATGCAGAGTGCAAATAGCTATGCTATAGGAGTAACATTTGGAAAGAAATGAACATGTGAATTTGATAAACAAAGGATTTCAGAATGGTTGTACAGCAGAATATCTGAGACAAAGGAGTAGGGAATACATATATTAATTGCTACAGGAGCTACAATAGTGATAGAAGAGGTAAAATTATAATAATGGCACATTTGTAGTAGTAAGAGGCTACTGGCAAGGGAGGAGGATCATGCTGGCATGTATTTATATTCCACCTAAACTGCTACAATGGAGTTTAATAAAATTGTGGGAGAAATAATCAGATTTCAGCAGGGAATATTACTTAGAGGTAGGGACTGGAATTTGATTTGCAACTATTAGGCTGTATCAGGGGAGATAAAATGGAAAATATAACAAAAGATAGTAGATTTTTGAATAAATTTATGAAAGTATTTGGTATAGAAAATGTGAATTCAGTGGTAAGAGCTCTGAGAGAATTTACATATTATTCCCCAAAGTACATAAACTGGGCTAGGCTAGACATAAATTATATTTCACAGGAGCATGTGCATTTAATTGAAAGTTCTGATATGCATCCTGTAACTATTTCAGATCATGTACCAGTAATAACTGAAATAAAAATGCAGGGTAATGAAATAAAAATGAGGCACTGGTGCTTCCCACCTATCTGTTAAACAGAGAGGGATTTAAGGAATGGGTAGTGGAAATTATTTGGGAGTTATTAGAGGAGATACAAATTTCTTCAGAAAATATAGCTAGAAAGTGGTTTAAAATTAAAGTGGAGTTTAAAAACAAGACAGAAATTAAAGAAAAAAGAGGTATGGTTAAGAAGTAACAATAATTATATAGAGGAAATTGCAAAGGTTAAAGTATTGTAGAATAGGGGGGAATCTTACAGTACAAGAAGATGAGCAACTGCAGAATGCTAAAAAGAAAATAAGGGACTACCTGGATAATACACATGAGTTTAGAAAGATTGCTGTTAAGCAACTTTTTTTTGATAATGACCCCAGAATACAAAAATATTTAGCACAATGACTGAGGCAACAGAAAGTAGAAAGAGTTGTTGCCAAGCTTAGGAGCCTATAACAAGGAAAATAAGCACAGATCCTGTGGAGGTATTAGAAATATTTCAGAAATTTTATATAAAGCAGAGAAATGTGGAAATCAAGGAAAATTTTTAAATGGAAATGTTTATGGATGATTTAAATATACCATGGTTAGAGGTAGATAATAACCAATCTTCAGGAAAGTCTCCAGGAATATATAGTATTCCTGCATAAGTTTGAATACTATGAGGGAAGAAGGTGATAAAAATCTGAAAGATTTTGTTTAACAGTATTTTAAAAGGAGGGGAAGCACCATCATCCTCGAAGAAAGCTGTGGTGGCTGTAATACCTAAAGATGGTAAAGACCCATCGGATTAAGCTTCATATAAGCCCATTTTGATTATAAACCATAATTATAAAGTGTTTATATCTATAATGGCTAAAAGAATGGGAAATGTAATTCACAATTGATAGATATAAATCAATTTAGTTTTGTGAAGGGGAGGAAAACTTTTGCCAACTTAATATAACAATGATTATCCAGAGGGAAGCAAAATATAAGAAAATACCACTGTTGTCGGTGGGTCTTGATGCAGAGAAATCAATCATCAAAGTAAGCTGGGATTTTTATGAGTAAGGCAATGGAAGCATTTGTATTCCCTGACACAATAATGAGCTTAATTAGGAGGATATATGAGGGTTCAGAGGTGAAAGTTAAAGTGTGTGTGTGTGTGTGTGGGGGTCTCTCTGATAAGTTCTGTTTGAACAGAGGAACCAGACAGTAATGTCCTCTCTCCAGTTTGCTATTTGTGTTATATTTACAATGACTGGCAAAGAAAATAAGGGACTCAGAAATTCAAGGAGATGATTGGTATGGTAATAAAGAAAAGTTGGCTTTATTTGCAGATGATATTATTTTGTTTCTGATAAAAACAGAAAAGGGCATTTCAGTATTGTGGAACATTTTGAGACAGTTTTAAGTATTTTCAGGATACAAAATGAATGAATGAATGTAAAACAAAAGCAATAGCTTTAAAGTATGTACTCACACACAAATTGGTTCAGCAATACATGGGACATGATAAAATGAAGTACATAGGAGTATGGGTTAAAAAGGATTATGTTATGTCAGCTATGGATATGTGGGATGAGATCACCTTTCAACCTCTTAGTGAAAGAAATCTGGACAACGCAAAAAGTAATGGGGAAAGGCCCAACATAGGGACAGATTTTAAATATTGCTTCTAGAAATGTAGAAAGTTCCTAGAATAACAGTATTTGTTTCTGCATGCATTTTCTGAATGAAGTGAAATATGAAACTTAAATGCATGTCATGATTTAGTGACTTCAGTCCTCAGTGATTTGCCAGAAAACTACAAAATTTATGAGAACAGACCAAAAAAATATGAGGCAAAAATATGGACATTCTGTGAAAATCTGGACAGTTGAGAGCTATTAAAAGATAAAATAACAAACTGAGAAACTGGAAGCTCTGTTTTATGGATATAGATAGCAAGATACAAGCAGTGGAATGTTTTTTAGTCCCTTTAGTTTTATACACAGGTCAGGCATATTTTTATCAACCAAAGGATAAGTTGTGGATAGCATTTAATAGAAGCAGAAGGATTTTATCTGGGAGGGGGAGAGGGCAAGAGTTAAGTGGGATAAATTGATCCTTCCAATAGAACCAGGTGGTTAGGGATTACCTGATTTGAAGGGGTATTTCACAGTTACACGGTTAAAGCTCCTATGCATAGCACAAGCAGAAAGTTATAATTCAAAGCGGAAAGGGATGATGATGAAATGGGAGAAATACAAGAAGTGAGGAGAGGCTGGGATTTTGGATGTAGATTCTTAAGGAGAATTTCAATAACCATAACCTGAGTTTAATTATGGTGGCTGCCAAAACAGTAATTACTAGAAAATGGAAATCAAAGTCTAAACCAGCTTTAATAGAAGTAGTGAATATAGTAACAGAGCTAAAAGAATTAGAAGTGGGATCTTTAGAAAAGGGTAGGAGCAAATTACATAGAAGAAATGGAAATTGTAGGAACAATACATGCAGAATGCATTGGAGGAAGAATGCGGTTAAGGGGAGGCAGGAATGGAATGAACTATGGTATGTAATATTCAATTGACAATGGCTGCATAGATAATTATATGTGATGCATAATGTCTGCAACTGAAAATATATCCGTATGGTTTGCTTTCATTTATATAAATATATGATTACCTATGCCATAAGTGATAATTCAGTAAAGATGTTTCTTGTTGAAAAAAACGTCATTACTGAATCATACACCAGCACTAACCACTTATCTCTCATTTTCCTTTTTACATGAAAGGAAAATAACTTATAACAACTGTGAAAGTCTAAAAGTCTACACTATAATCATATAAAAGTGAAAGAAATTAAATCTACCATCCTAGAATATAAAAGCAATAATTACGTAACACATCTGGCATACTGCCAACATCTGGGAGTCATCATCATCATCATCATCTTAGTTAAGAAAAGGACACTGAGGTAGGATCATGTGATTACACAATCATCTACTGTGAAATAGTTGGCCCACATCATAAACCACTGTTTGCCACAAATCAGCTGCAAGTAGTGGTCAGAGAAGGCTCTGAGGTCAATAGAGACTAAGCTGAAAACCTGGAACTTGACTGGTGTGAAAGAACAAGAGTTCAAGGAAATATGCAGTGCTCTAGCACATCGGAAAGAAGAGACAATAGGTGGAGCTGAAGAAGATTGTCTGTACCTCAAAACATCATGTGTGAGGAATAAAGAATAGATATGTGTCCAAGCCAGGATGGAAATAAGGTACATAAGGAAAGCTGGTGGTGGAATTCAGAAGTCCACAAAATCATCAAAAGAAAGAAGGAATGCAGGAAAAAGTATGAGATATAAAAGATGGGCCAGATTAAGAAGGAATATTAGTTAACAAAGAGCCTAAGAGAGCAATTGCAATACAGAAGAAGGCATCAGAGGCACTAGCAGTTTCTGTAAAATTACTTGATAGATGACACAAAGAAACTGTATCAGGTTACAAGGCAAAGGCAGAAAAATAAAGAAGGTAGTTATTAGAAACCCTTAATAAAGGATGCCAGCAACAACCGGCTCACCAGTGCACAGGGCGTGAAAGGTACATAGAAGGAGTACTTCCACCAGCTTCTGAATGAAGAAACCCCCATAAAATCTGTTCTTCTCCTGACATAGCTTACAATGAAAGAAGAAGAGGAGTCCACCTCAGAAGAAGTAAGAATAGCACTAAAGAATATGAGTCAGGAAAAGCAAAAGTTTCTAGATGAGGCCACTGCAGATATCAAGATGTTGGGTCAGTCAGGGGAGAATGGCTCCTGAGTGTACTCAAAGCAGTATGGAGAGAAAGGTGTATCCCAAATGACTGAAGAATAAGCATAGTTGTGCCAGTGTACAAGAACAAAGGGGACATTCACAACTGTGGGCAGTACAGAGGTATCAAACTCCTGTCATACTGCATGAAAGGTCTGAAGAGGGTGATTGATAAATATACAGAGTACTAGACAGCAAGATGGGGGATGAGCAGTTTGGACTGAGATCAATATGTAGCACAACAAACCTGATGTTTGCAGTGAGACAGATAGTTGAGAAGAAGCTAGAGATGAGGAAGGAGTCCAACTGGGCACTGATTTGGAGAAAGCATATGACAAGATCCCAAGAAAACTTATTTTGACAGTCATGCAATGGTTCAAAGTAGCAGGAACATTGGTAAAATTAATACACATTGTGTACAAGGACTCAATGACACAAGTACAAACAGTGATCAGACTCACAGAAGGCTTCCCAGTGAGAGTGGACATGCACCACGGTTCATCTCTGAGCCCACTCCTATTCATGCTGATGATGGACTACTTTAGCAAATAGGTGGGAGGGTGCAGATCAACAAAGTTGTTGTATATGGATGATGTGGCATTACAAGCAGACTCTGAAAAAGAATTTCAGTAAAGGATTGGGGAAACACACAGAATGAATCTGAGTATAATAAGACAGTTGTAATGGCAGCAAATAGAGAAAATCAGAAGCAGAGAATTGAGGTGGGAGGAAAAATATTGGAACAATTTAACAGCTGGGAGGGATGGCTGAGGAGAAGGGAAGTCTGAATTAGGAGGTCAAAGCTAGAACCAAAGAGTTCCAGGGGTAGTATATGACAGAAGAATGCCAAATAAGCTGAAAAGCATGTTCTGTAAAACAGTGGTATGACAGTGCTAATGTATGGTACAGAAACATGGGCAGTGAAGTAGCTTAGGAAGCTAGAGGTGATGGAGATAAATTGCCTGAGACCGTGGTAGGATGCACATTGTGGGGCAGATGAAGAAATGCGGACATCAGAGCAGAAGCCCAAGTAGCTCCAGTTGCAGAGATAGTCACGAAGAATGGATTACAGCTGTCTGGACACATATACAGGAAAGCAAAAGGCCAAGAAGATCTGGGATAGACAGGAAGAAGGCCAGAGGAAACAAGGCCATCTAACAAAGAGAAGGATAAATTGTGTGAGATAAGACCTATGACAATCAAATTTGACTGCTGAAGAAGGTAGGAGAGTTGAGAGAGATGGCGACAGTCAATGCAAGCCCCCAGGTCCCAGTGTAGAAAATGGGAACAAGAGAGGCTTATGATGATAGTTAGAATTTAATAACACATTTGGAATTAGATGATGATGATTAAGCTATTAGGTTAGAATTTAACAACATATTTGGAATTAGAATCTGTAAAAAAGAAGAAAAGTTTATCAAAAATCATAGTTTCTCCTTTTGCAAATGTTTATTCTCTCCCTTGCTGAAGCATGCAGTCTAAAGATCAGAGGTCTGGTTCTGAAACCATTTTGGAATACACTTTGTAGGTATTCTGCAAAAAATCTTTTCCTGTGTAGAACAGATAGTATGAATGTCTCTGTCACTTTAGAGTCTATGGCATGTAAGCTGGGAATAAGTGGAATGCATTCTATGCTTATCAAAATAGTTCTCTTTATAGTCAGTTTCTAGACAAGTCCACAAAAGAAAGGTTAGTGATTTTTTTTCTTATACTGCCCAACACACATCTTGTAGCAAGCAATAGAAACCTGCACATAGTTCAGTCTTTAATTTATCATCAGGGAAAATGCAGCTAGCCTCTTGGCTTTACAGCCATTTGATTTAAAATTATGACATATTTTCGTTTGTCTTCCACAGAATAACAAGGACTATGTGACAAACTCACACATACTACTGCTTAAAGGCTTTTAACTAGGTCATGGTAAAACCATACTGCAAAAAAGTCAAACCTTGAAAATTTCTTGCCATAATTGCTTTAATGGCAAAGCATTCCTATCTGTAGGATATAATAGTTTCTGAGAATCCCAAGAACTTACATTCATCGGTCTAGTTGTGTAAATTTCTTTCTCTTTTTTTGTTCCTACTATGCACATTAGCAGATATTATTTCATTGTTTGCTATTCTACACTATACAGCTGCCATTAATCTCTTCTGAAAAGTACTAATTTATTAGCTTCCTACCTCTAGGGAAATTTTTTGTGACTTAACACAATTCATTGCTGACATGCAATTAAAAAAAAGGTTTATCCACGGGTTCCTATTAGAGTCGAATTTCTGCAAGTTCAAACCTCATATGGTCGAGACCATATGTTCAAATTTGCAGAAGTTTGAGCATTTTAATGGAAATCTCCATAAGGAGAGGTTTCCATTTTGTTCAATGTGGTGCGATCTCGGAGTTGGTATATTTAAGTAGCGGGGGGTGTGGGGGCACAGCCCCCAGGTGGGGGTGCAAACAGTTTATTTTGTTTTGTTTTCTTTTTTTTTAATTTTTTTTATCCATAGTCAAAGTTTTTTAACTTCGAAGAGGATGGTTCGAACATTCCGTGTTAGAAGTTATTAACTTTGTGATATAGACACTTTATCCACTGTCATATATCTTGCAGAATGAAAAACATTGAAATGATATCTGATTTCAGTTCCTTTTTTCTTTCTGACAAAATATCCTCTTTCTTGGACTAAGGTGCCAGATGTCTTAGTCCCCACATCTCCTGATCTCCATAACTATGTCCTCACAGTCTATCCTATGGACTACTTCTCAAAAGCTGGGATCCTTTGAGCTTCCGTCCTGCCACTGCTTTCCCCCCTCTCATCTGACATTGGTGTCATAAATTTTGCAGGCAGATGAAGTAACTAGGTTCTTTGTAGAAAAACTGGCTGACGTTGCCAACTGTAAAGAGTTCCTTATTACTGTTCATCATCAGTAAAGCCACTGAGACATAAAAAGCATTCTGTGGCAAGACAGTTATTTTTCGGAATAGAATTGACAGCTACTGAGATTACACATAATGAAAATTTAATTCTAAATCATCTCTAAAATAGCATACCACAGATAGCAACATACGTTCATGAAATAAGGTATTGGCCAGCTCATGTGACACCTTTTGGAATATTCTTTCCAATCATAATTCCTATTCTGAAACTGACAGAGGAATAATATAGTCATTATTCATAAAGCAAACAAAACAAAGGAAGCATACTGCCAGTAAAGATTCCATAAGTTTAATAAATGTAGTGATTTTGTCAGTAGTACACCACTGATTTCATCATTAATTAAGTTACCCCACAGTAAAATGGAATAGAATGCATCCCAAAAGGACACATCACTAACCTATGAACAGATAAGTAAACCACCATCATCTTGTCTGTTCCCTAACCCAAAAAACATATAGATAATGTCAGTGCAAAGTGCACCTGTAACAGATCATATAAGCATTCATTTGTAACCCCCCCATATTTTATCCTACAATGCGAATCAAAATTTAAAATAAAAAAAATGGAAAAGTCTTGATTCAAACTAAGTGTGAAAACATGGGCATGAATGTATACACACACTTGCACACGCGCACGCGCACACACACACACACACACACACACACACACACACACACACACACACACACACACACACACACACACACACACACACATACACACACACACACACACACACATACACACATACATGTGTATATGTATACATAAATAGATACACATATTTAAATTAAAAGTCATTATTCAGAAACTGCTAAGACTGTTACCTATCAACATGTTCTCGTACCCTCAGCTGTTAATCAATATCTCATCTATAATTTTCCTTTGCAAAAACAACTCTGCAATCATTAGATAATTTATAATAAAGCAAGAACAAACTACAGTGACATATTATTTATGTTTTTAATTGCTTCTCCTAGGCAATCAATGTTCTGTAATATTCCTTTGTTTATAACAGAGCATAACTGTGTTTTCTATTTAAACTTGTAACATACAGCTGCCATACCCAAGTTTCACAGAATATGTTTTCTGGTCTAGCTTACCTAGAAATAATTCTGAAATACAGAAATTTATTTTGACAGTCGTATTGTGTTCTGACACATATTTTTAATATTTCCATATATGTTAACATTCTGGTGGTTGACATGTGCACTCATATCACCACAGGGATGTCATATCCTCTCCCTATGGTGTATGCATGTTCCCACAGACGTACCTCCTAAGAACAACCATCAGTGGCTTGGGATTGCCAAGCCTACTTTGTCCAGTCATTGTAAATGTGAAAACCTTGACTTGCATGTGAGGAATTGTTTGATTGGGACCCCATCTCCATTCACCAGGGAGGTTGAGTGGGCATAAACCACTCACTCCCATTTTGCCCTGCCTGTCTCTTCAGCATCTGAGCCTCTACTTGATTGCAGGTCATCTGGGTCATAGCCAGGGCTGGGATGAGATTAATTATGAGTTAAATATCTAAAATAAACGACTGCTAGAAGGTTTTGGATTTTCTGTTTAACTCAGACATTATGTACACACTGACAACTGGAAGGCTTCATGTCGAAGTACTAGGAGCACAGTAAATTTGGATGATGAACGTTTCTCCAGTTGCCAGTGCGTTTTTTTGCATTTTGGTGAGTTAGTTCATGGAGTGGTGATTTTGGACTAAGACATTATGTAAAAACATTTATTCTGATATTTGATAAATAGGGGGTTGGAGATTGGCATAATGGTTAAGGTGTTTACCTTGGGGACAAGAGGCACAAGGCTTAATTCTTACCAAGGGAAAATGGCTAGGATTAAAATGGCCCACAAGGGTTGTTAGCCTAAAACTTAACTATGAAACCCATGCAACCTCGATAAATGTTTGAACACTTTCAGTTTGAGCATGTAACAAGGTTTGTCAATACAATATTTATTTTATTTATTTATTTATTGGTGTTTGTTATGAGGAAAGTTCGCTGGGTCAAGCAGAGCCCATTTTCAGTGGAGGCCCGAGGACAAAAACTCCACAAAAAACACAGATGGAATATATAGTACATCCAAGGCATATATTTTGAGTAACTAAACTGCAGAGGGAGGAAATAATTCTTATGTATACAACCCATTTAGTAAATCAGGTAATAATCTTGTTTGTTTTCAGTAATAGTTATTTTTAGCAAAAGTCAGTCATTTTACTGAGTGACAAACAGAAAAATTTTCACCTGGTAAAGTAGTTCTGGGGACATTATGTATGGTAGGTTGTAAAAACTGTGCCAGGGAATTATTAGCTCCACTACATATGAAAGCAGGAAAATAGGAATTTCTCTCTTCAGAAGTCAATATTGACCTAGTCACGTACATGGAGCACAATATGCACACCCCTACACAGTCATATTTGCAAAAGAAAAATTTTCTGTCCCCCCCCACCACAAGTTGCAGCGCAGACCATTATATGTCTGTGACAGATATATTACATTTATGCATGTATTCTGTGTTGTATTGTGATTTATTTACAGCACAATTGAATCTTATGAATTTCAATAAAAATGTGTTCTGCAACCATTATACGAAAGAAGTAACGGATACTGTTTAAATAAACAACACAGAGACTGTTTCATTTGCAGCCGTACTTCTATTTGCTCAGCATAAATGTCTTAGTCAACAATGTCTCAGACACATGCAAGTAGTATTAGTGTACTAAATTTGTAGTACTACAAATGTTGATTATTAAGTCAATGGAGTTATTGCTTGATAAATTAAATGTGTTAATTATTTCTGAGTTTCTACAATGTCTTTCTTACTGAAATGTGGTTTGATAAATGATGTATGATTTTGGTTTGGTAATATAAAATGGTTAACCATAGCCTTTTATATGAAGTCATAAAGTCAAGACAGGTTACGTTCATGCTGCTGTATTCGACAATGGCAAATGCATTAATTGTATGGCTCCACCATGACTCCTTATTTATCTTACTAGAACACAGAGTAGATAGATTGAGCTTGCTCTCTGGGGAGCTGCACAGTTCTGACTTTTCCACTGTTGCCAAGTGCACCGAAAACTCATTTCTCTCATGCATTCCTAAAATACGGTTTGTATTTAATACGCACTTAATGATGAAGATGTACAGGAAGTTGTACTCTAACTCCAATTAATTTATTAGTTTCACTTTGTTAACCAGGGAAGGCACTGATGCATTTGGAAAGTCTTCAGGCCTGCCAGATGTTCAATAGAAAACAGTGAATGGGTACTATTGCACAAAAATTAGGAATAAATCTACAATGCTCACAGAAAAATGTAATGGTGACAGAAAATAGATAATATTTAACAAGACACAAATCATCATTAACAGAGGCTGTCAGGGTACTAGTTTTAACATGCAATGGAAGAGGTAAAACGCCTGCAGGAGACAAGGAAGTAAAGACTGAGTGGGATTGGTGTACTGTTTGACATTTTTTATTAAAGTGCTTTGTAATAGGTACATGGAAAAATAAGAACAATCTAGAAAATGTGTTTCTGACTCTGACTGTTACTAAGCATATTTTCTAACTTGCAGAAACCTCTGAGGAACTGCTGCTAGGACTAACTTACATCCCAGGTTGTAGCAACCTGAGATGTAAGAAGAGATAACTCAGTTACCTCTTCTATTTATCTCTTGTACAGTATGATGTAGAAACAACCAGAAAGGACTTCATGGAGCCATACAATTAAAATGGGCTAACTAGTAAACACTAAAGGACAGAAACAATGGCAGTACACTTAAGGCAAGTTTTTCTTTAAAAAATAATTAGTATTATTGGAGGGGTTCTGGCCCAGTTTATCAAATATTAATGGTGTTTCGTCTTCTTTAGCCCTTAAATCAGCAACTGTGATACATACCAGAAGTTACACATCCTTTACAGTTCTTTTTTGTGCAAAGTTCAATAGTTCTTGACAAACTTCATATTGGTTCCAAATTATATTATGCAAAACCAACTCACACATACCAGTCCAAAGCTTTCAAATAACGTATAACAACAGTATATTCAATTTTTGTCATAATAACTGCATCATTGACTAAAACCTATAAATAAAAGCACCTGAGTTTACTTTTGGGGTTACTAGATTAAGGTTAGACTTAAAGCTCCTGGTCCTGATGGGCAAGTAGCAGAATTTTATAAACATTTTAAGCAACAAATAACACCAGTACTTTTAAAAGTATGCAACTATATAATACAATTTGGGATATCAGACCTTTATCTGAACAGCTCCAAAACCATACTTATCCCTAAACCAAACAAAGATCCCACAAATCTGAACAACTATAGACCCATAGCTCTGATAAATATGGATATTAAGAGATTTTCAATAATTTTAGCACAAAGGATACAAAAAGTAGCCCCAGTTATAATTGCACCTGAACAGCTAGGCTTTATGAGTCGGAGACAAGTAAAGGACAATACATTAACCATCGATACCCTAACCCACTTATGTGCCAAGGACAAATCCCCTAAATATGCATTATCAATAGATGCAACAAAAGCCTTTGACAGAGTCAATCAAAAATTCCTCCTCTTCGTTCTTTAACAATTTGGATTCCCAAAAGAATACATAAAATTATTAAAATGTTATATACTAAAGCAACTACAATTCTTTATATTAATAAGAAAATGTATAACCCAATACAAATAGTTAATGGAACCAGACAGAGATGCCCACTCTCACCAAACCTGCTTAATTTTTATATAGAAACATTACTACTGCAAATTACCCAGAGAACATACCATCATCTTATTTCAGTATCAAAAACGCAAATAAAGTACACAGCTTTTGCACACGATCTCAATATTTACTTTCAATATCTCAGTACTGATTTAAATAAAATCCTATTGTCCATAGATAAGTTTTCCCTAGTATCCAACTATGAAATTAATCCTAAGAAGTCAGTTATTTATCCAATTAACCCGCTGGGACATAAGGAATTTTACTTTCTGGAGACTAATGTTAAAGTGCAATATACTTTGAAATATTTCGGTATAAATTTTAGCCATACACAATCAGATATGTTCAATAATAATATAGTTAAAACCTGGTCAAATATAGTCAGTAACATTAATAAATGGGAAAGGCTTAAACTATCTTCCGTATCAACAGCTTCAATTGTAAAAATGAACATATTGCCTAAGATTTTATACCATCTGAATGCCACTTTCATGAAAATTCCAGTTACCTTCTTCAACAAGATAAAAGTTGGACTGGCAAAATTCATATGGTACCCAAAAAGTTCAAGAATTAGCTATAATAAGCTAATACCCTCAAAAGAAAAAGGAGCCTTACGCCTTCCTGATTTTCAATTGTACTATGAAATTTTTAATGCAAGTCACATCATGCAGATAGCAAATCATGACCCAATAGGTAATGAATGGTACCCATTATGGATTAAATTACTTCACCAGAATATTATAACATATAAAGTTAATCCAAAACGATTCTCTTCTTAAAACAAGAAACTCTTAAGACAACAAAAATTCACCCAATCTTAATAAATAGCTGTGAAATTTTCAAGAAGCTACTGATATCAATACATTTAAAAGACACGGTTACTCTTCTGCTACCAATACATAACAACCCAGATATAAAACTAGCAAACACTATGGTAAACCTAGATAAATACCCTTTAATAAAAAATTATAAT
>NC_056735.1:726620790-726708290 GCF_019279795.1 Protopterus annectens
TTTACAGTCATCTGCGAACTTTGTCAGCCATAATCCCTCCATGTTAGTCTGAACCTCAGAGAAGTATATACCGAACCAGAGAGGTCCCAGAACTGAGCCCTGTGGGATGCCACTTGTAACTGGTTTGGATTCGGACATGCCACCTGCGATTCTGACCATGTGGGCTCTATCTCTGAGCCAGTTTGCAATGCATGTTGTGATATAGGGGTTGATATTTAAGCTGGTAAGCTTATTTATGATTAATCCATTATTATTATTGATCAATCCATTACTTTAACATGTTCTTCCCTGTGTATTCTTTTAAGCAAATATGTCATTATGGTGATGTGTTACTAAGTTATGGCAGCATGACTGAAGAAATTGTGCTTGTGCTATTCCTTTCATAATTTTTTATTTTATCACTGAATTACATTAATAAGATGTTTAACTTGTGTATTATGTCTTTATTTAGTGTAAGTGAGTGTTAGGAAGTGTTAAGGGGTGCATATTGTGATGGATGCATGTGAGTTATGCTTCAGTACATTCCAGCTTGACTATTAATTCAGATATAATGAAAACTACATTACTACTACATTAATTCAGATATATATTGAAATGCTCTGGCGTATTTATAGTTTATGGAGGTATTCTATGTGCTGCTGTTCATTTCTGTGGTCAGGACCACTAAGCAGAGCTCATCCACAACCACCCAAACTCATTCAACAGCTATGAGACCACATACATCAATCTGTAGTAGACTGCAATTCATAAATGGGCCAACATTTTCATCAGTAGTTTCATAGCTGCCATATTTAGCTGTGCTCAGCCAAACTTAACGACAACTGCTGTGGGAAAGTTTGAAATTGTTAAAGTAAGCTATTAGACATATTACTCAAACACTGTTCATAGTCAGTTCCATAGATACTTTATTTAAAAAAAATCATTTAAATCACAAGAAAGTGAAATTAATATGTAATTGCTGTATGTTGATGCCTATGACTATGATGTGCTGATCAGATTATGAGAAATGTGTGTTGTTGGAAATGATGGATGGCTACACTGGTGTTTTCATTTGTTTGTAATGCTGTGCAGTTACTGGTGTAAAAGCTTAACAATAGAAGGGTCATCAATCCGGGCTTGAGTGGGTAGCCTGCATCACCCGGAAAAAAAGAAAATAAAAAGGAGGGGAGACACAAGGGAAGGCTGGTTTACTGTAAGGTATAACTAACTACATAATTATTGTAAACATTTCCACTTACCAACACGTTGACCATGGGGCATCCGACCATTCAGGAGGAGACAGTAGACTGAACCTGTGTGCCAAATATAAGAATCATGGGCAATGGCAGGATATTGGGCTGACACAGCAATGCACCCCTGTGCATCACATACCACCTGCCAATTGATAGATTTGTAGCCCTTTCCATTTTGGTAACACTCACCCAGTGGTCCTGATGGGACCCTAATGGTAACATGAGTGCAGTCTAATGCACCAAGCACCTCAGGGTAACTTGCCATCCTGAAAAAGACACATATGTTTCTGGCTCAGTCTTGTGCTGACTCTGGCAGATACATTTACTGATCCACACATGCCAAGAGTATGGTATGGAACTTCTGTAGTATCCTTGTGGCAGAAGCCTGAGATAACTCAACATGTCCCCAGTCTGTCTATGGAAGGTCCCTGTAACAAGTGTATACATGTTTTAGTATCCAAAGGCATATGAAGGCCACATATACTAACACTTCCCATCTGTGGGCCATGCATGCTCACTAAAGCCCTTACAATATACCTGTCCACTTTAACTCTGTTAAGGAGTTCTTGATCATCAAAGTTATAATGGATTATTCTTTGTCTATATCTTCACCTTCCTGCCAACAAGTGCTATTGTGCACAAGCGGTTTGGGCTCAACCAAGATAAGTAGCTCACACTGAGAAATAGCTAGGCTGGCAGCAACAGCAAGCCTCTTCACTTAATAATAGGTAGATAGAAAAGGCACAATTTTACCTTTTATGACACTTCCATGGATAGTGAGGAAACACATAAAAACACTATGAATCACAAACAGGCAGGAAGAGGACTTTTTAGGTTCATAGGTAGGTACTAGGCTATTGGCCCAAGGCCCTAAGTAAGCCTAGCCAACAAGATTCACTGGCTTATGCCACCCAAGAAAGTTATTTTCCTGTGCCACTGTCGAGCAGAGCCACAGAAGTGATCCCCGGGGTGTATTTCCTATTTCCCATCCTCTCATCAAGATTTTTCTTGAAGAGTGCTAATGAGGAACTTTGCTTGACATAGACGGGTAGCTTGTTCCAGAGTATGGGAAGTCTCTCGGACAGGAATCTAGCCCTCCAGCATGTCCTGTTTATTGTGGTGACAAGGTTTAGGTCCCTAGAGCATGTAGCTTGGAGGGATTGGGATTTCTTTAGGTGTAGCATGTCCAACAGCTCTGGGTTTGACAATGCTTTATATGTTAGGCATATGTCACCTCGGAGTAGGCGATATGCTATGGAGTAAAGCTGGAGTTTTTTGAGATGGTCAGGGTAGGGCATCTGCTTGAGGCCAGTAATCCTCTTTGTGAGGTACGTCTATGGGCTTTCCAGCTGCTGTATATGTCTTGTGAGGTACATTCCAAAAGGGGCATTGTACTCTATAATGGGTCTAATGAGTGTTGAGTAGAGGGGAACAATGACCTCTTTTTTTCTGGATGAGAACCCTTTTGTGATGAGGTGTGCCATTTAGAAGGACTTCCTGACTACTGTGGCGATGTGATTATCAAAGGAGAAACAACTGTCCACCTGAGTCCCAAGGTCTCTTATCACACATTCGATGTTATATATAAAACAAAATACCACTACAACTGAGAGGCCGTAATTAAAAAAATAAGTTATAGTAAATAATAAACTTCGGACTCAACACGACTCAGTATAACTTGAAATAACTGTATAATTTATTTAGTTATGGTGAGCGCTTTCGCATACCTTCCTGTATGCTTCTTCAGACCATAAATGTTTCAACAAACTAACAGCTTTTTATACAAAAACATAAACACTTAATCATTTAATGACAAATAATTAAACACATTCAATAATTCAATAAAACAATTTAAAACAATTTAAAGCAGCTACATTGAAAGGGCATACTCTAAAAACACTTGTGCAAAAGGAACTTTGAAATACTATGTAAACTTGACAGATGCTAAACCTTCTCTATGAATATAGAATAAAGAAGTCATTTGATTATTTTGTGGCATATATATATATACCTAAGAAACCAAAACAGATAAAAGCATATTTCTAACAAACAACCTCAATTTAAAAATATGCAACACATTCAAGCAAGTAAATATGTGGGTATTGAATGTGTAAATATAAATAGAAGTATGTTAGTGAGAATAAATTAAAATGAATAAATAATAAATATTATTTTAAAATTCATTAATAAGAAACCCTGAGGGTTTAATCAAACATATACATGCTAATTACTGTTATATAGATATAAGAATATATATAAATTATACAACTTTATAAAAGCTGTTAGAAAACATTATAAAAACTAGTGTGAATTGGATGGGAAGGGGAAGGGGGGGAGAGGGGGGGGGGGAGAAGGAGTGGGTCTGAATGTAAACAACAACAATAACCATACATATGGTATATAAAATGTTGGTACAACAAAGTAAAAGCTATTACTAAACACATACAACAACCTAGTTAAAAGGGAGTCAAGTCATACATCAAGTACTGCATTTCATATATAAGTAAGAAAATGTATTGTAATAGAATAAACTCACAAACAGTTACCTACGTGCATTAAGGTATGGTTTAATTGAAACATAAAGATTCAGACCTGGGTGGTAATGCCCTTTTAATCTAAAAATCCATTTTAGTTCTTTAAGTTGTAATAAGTTAATATAATCTCCTCCCCTGGCATTTGGTTCTACTATTTCAAGTACTCTGAACACAAAGGAATGATCTGGATAACATTGTATGTGTTTCGCTAGAGCATTCAATTCATTTAATTTCTTTATATCATAGACATGGTTGTACACTCTATTTTTAAGCTTACGTTTTGTTAAACCAACATAAAATGCAGAGCATTGTTCACAGGTAGCCAAATAGATCAATCTTGAGCTATCACAGGTAGCTAAAAACCTTGGCTTAAAAACATATTTAGTTTCAGGATATATAAAGACTTGTTCGCTAGTAATAAACTTACAATAGTTGCAGTGATTGCAGGGATAAGTACCTGCTTTCTCAACCAAATTCTGTCCTATTCTGCTAGGTCTGTCACAGAGCATTCGATGTTAAGTAGATTGCTGCCTATGTGGTAGTTCATGGGTACAGAGTTTTTACCAAAGGGGATAACAATGCACGTTTTGGCATTGAGCTTGAGGCCTTGGCTCTGACACCAGGCATCTGTCTCAGTGAGGCCCTTCTGTAGGATGTCCACATCATTCAGGGACTCGACTATGGCTCCTAGTTTGCAGTCATCTGCGAACTTCATTAGCCAGAGGCCTTCTGTGTTAGCCTGTACTTCAGAGAAGTAGATACCAAACAGATGAGGTCCCAAGACTGAACCCTGTGGTACTCCACTTGTCACTGGTTTGAAGTCACATTTGGAGTCTGCAACTTTTACAGTGTGGATTTTGTCAGTGATCCAGTTGGCAGCCCATCATGTGATGTAGGGATTTATACCTAGTTTAGTGAGTTCAGCTATAATTCCAGAAAGGGGAATGGTGTCGAAAGCCTTGGCGAGGTCAAGCTAGGCTGTGTGAACCACCTTACCTTCATCTACGGCTTTGGTGACTGCCTCAAAGAAGTTGATCAGGTTCAGGGGGCATGATCTGCCTTTCACAAACCCAGGCTGGGTGGGGTCCAGAGTTTGGAGGTTACCAATGTCTTTGCTTATGAGTTCCACCGGTCACTCATGTTGGTAATGACTAGGTCTAGGATATTGTTGCCCCTGGTGGGGGTGTGGATAAGTTGATCCAGGCTGTTGGAATTTATGAATTCCAGAAAGCGTTGAGTGAAGGAGCTGGTACATGAGTAGTTTTCCCAGATAATGGTGGGGTAGTTGAAATCGCCCATTATTAGGGTGTTTGGTTAAACCCTAATATTTTCCAGTATATCAAGAAAAGAAGAGTGGGAATCCAGGGGCATGGTGGGGAATCTGTAGCAAGCTAAAGTTTTGATTGTAGTTTTGCCCAGAGTTAGTTGCACTTGGATAACCTATGATGCATTATGCTGAGCAACTAGCCTGGAGGTGTGGATATCCTTAATGAATATGGACATACCTCTGCCTTTGGTGTTCTGGTCCAGGTTACATGACCGAAAAGTGTGGTATGAGTTACAGCCTGGTAGTACAGGGGTGCTCTCTGGAGCCTTGAACCAGGTCTCAGTCACTGCACAGATATCGATGTTCTCCATTTTAAGGAGTGCCTTGAGTGAGTGCATTTTGAGATTTAGACTTCTAGTACTGAGTAGCATTAACCTCAGTTTTTGCTTGCCTGTTCCTGTTACGGTGGTGAATTTGTCATTTGAACCTTGCCTAAAAAAGGCACTATAGGTGCGGCAAGAGCCTTAGCCAGTATCCTGAATCCCAGGGGTGACAGATGCAGGCCATCTCTGGCAAAGCATTGTGGTCTGTCGATCATGTCGTCCCAGGCAGACAGATACTGGATCCCCTTAGAATGACACCAGAAGCTTAGCCAATTGTTGAAGTCAATCATTTTGTCCTTGTACTGCGGTATCATTCTGGGCAATGGCAAAATGCTACTCAGGGCTAGGGTTATACCTGCCTGGGCTACAAGATCGGAGAGCTCTTCCATGTCTCTTTTCATGTAGTCCTGGGAGTCTTAGGTCATTCACACCAACATGGGCAATGACAGAGTCATATTTGCACTTGTTGTGGAGTGACCTGAGTATGTGGTATATGTGGCGGATCCTGGCACCCGACAGGCAGCTTTCAGTAACCTTCTCCTTGTTTAGCCTGGTGAGTGGAACATCAGTGTGCCTGACTATAGAGTCACCTATGACTAGTGTGTTGGGTACATTGTTTTGCCTTATGGGCTGTGGTTGAGTGGCACACTGAGTCTGTGGGCTATGTGTCATTTGGGTTGTGTTGGGGGGTGAAGGTTGCTTGCGTTTCTGCTTTAGAGGTCTCTGTTGCTTGAGCAGATTATTATTGAGAGCCTCTGTGAATGTTTTTGTGTTTCTATGTGTGGATTTTGGTGGTGTAGATTTAGTGGACTATGTGATGAGTGTGGTGTGGTGCATGTGTTTACCTTATCCTCTTGACTGTCAAGTTCAGTCTTGGTTGGAGAGAGCTTTACCTCCAGTTTGGCTAGATAAGTGCCTCTCTCACAGGTTGTGGTGTTGGGTGGTAGGAGGAGAGGGTTGTTTGTGTACATGAGGCAATTGCTACATTGCCCCAAGCTGCTCAGATTCATCAGATAGACAGGAGAGAACACTGGGAGTTGACCCTTGCACTTGCCTGAATAAAAAACTATTATCCTCTAGACAAGTGAGGTACGTGAGTACAAGAGCTGTTTTTCTCTAAGCAAGTGAGGAAAGTAAGTGCAAAAACTGTTCTCCTCTAGGTAATGATGAAGGTTGAGTGCTGTAGTAATTAGCATAAAAACTTCTAAAGCATTTCTCATTTGAACCTCAGTAAGCCTTCATTTGCATTTGTTCATTGAGAGCTACTGCTCATAAGTGCAACAGACCTGTATATATCAGGCCAAAGCTGTGCTGAGGCACAGCATTCACTGATTAACTTTATTTCTAACCACAATGACTATGAATGCATCCCAAGGTTATTCAAAGAAAGCTAGTAAAACTCAAGTGTATTAAGATCCCTAGTAATGGCAGACATGACAACACGCTGAGCACAAGGTGATTTGTGAGCACCAGTTTTTGGGATAAATAAAAATTATACCCCGGGATTCATGAAGCTCAGCGCAAGTCCGGCGGTAGGCTTGCACTGACAGTGCGGCATGAAGATGGCGCAGTAGCGCCAAATGTATATTAATGAAGGTGTGCTGCCGCCACAGCCACGTGCATAGGAAAGGAGCGCGAGTGCATAGGGCGTGTCGAAGTGTCGCACGGAGGCATGGAAATGCCAGCTGTCAACGTGCAACCTAAAATGCTTGCATATAACAACTTGCAAGATAGTAATCACATCTGTCAGTGTCCGTGGATACTGAAACGTATGCAAAGCATGCAAGATAGTTCCTGCGAACACAAAATCAAGAAGCAAACACAAATGCACGGTAGGGAATAACGGGTCCCTATCCTGTGAACAAATGACATGGAAAACCGTGTGCCTGTAGTCCAACGCAGTCTAGATAGCTATACCAAGTGGAAGTGAAATGCATCATATGTTAGCACACCGCCAATAGGTATGTCCAGCCCAATGGTTAGGGTCACCAGCTGACCCATATTGTGAGGGAGGGTACACAGCTGGGCAGATGTGTCCATAACAAAATACACGATAAATGTACATATCTAGCGACCGTATGACCGAATCATATCTCACAAGGCATGTAATAGTCACATACAAAAGGTATGTCCGTATTTCACATACCAAATGTGACAGGAAATAGAATAAGCATGTAAACGAAACAGAAAAAGCATATAAACTGCTACAACAATAAGGCAACATGTAGGCTGAAAGGAACAGTATTATCCATACCGTTGACTGTGGGTATATGTTGTCCAGTACATTCGGATATGTGTCCAGAATATATCCCATCCTGGACATAGGAAAAGGTGGCATCCTACCAATGATTAGAACAGTCTGCCAAAATCCACACATCAGCGGAACAAGCCGAACTTGTCAGGATGTGTCACAGTTGAACGAGTATTACCCGGTTATACCAACCATGTAATGAAAGTTAAGTATGGGCGTGTACCTATGTGCATGAGGTATAGCATGTGGAAGGCAAACATGGCAGGGTAGTCCACACAACCATACAGGTACCTGACATATGTAGGGTATAGAATGTGTTACTCTGGCTGTGTCATGGACCAACAACCAAAGCAGTGATGTATGGAGTGTCAGGAATATGTGTGTGGGGGTGGGGGGTGGGTAATGGTACAATCCTCCAAGGCAATACTGTGTCGTATGCAGAATAGGTGAACCCGAGGTGTATGAGGGAGCAGCGGGTGAAGCAGAAAGAAACACAAAAACATGTATAAACATCTGCAGTACAACCAGACAGGCCATACTGTAGAGCACAATCCCACAAACATATGAATATTAAAATGTGCGATACAAATGTATTGACATGTCACCGGCACATACCCACAGATTGGTCCTGATGGAAATGGTCATATCAAATGCAACACACCTGGATGCATAATGGACTACCCAGCATCCCCTCCACAGCACACAACCCGCTCCCATACCGGAACGTCCACCAAATCCAGCCATACTTGGCCTACTGGTTTGGTTCAGCCACATCTACACATAGTGACCACTACGCATATGTAGTAGGTAGTGTCACCCTAGGCAGTTTCAGGATTGCAAACTATGTATCCCTTGCATGTAAAACCCCCAGCACATTTTCATAACGCCAGAAGAATGTTTGGTATTTGTCTTGTTTCAGTCTTGTTCAATTTTTGGGATATCCCTCATGGGATAAGTAACCTATGTAAACATTAGAATGGAAGACACGAAGTCCAGTCCTGTAGATATCTGGACACAAGTTTGAATGTGCAGTAGTGGTGCATGAGACTGTCCAGCCCTAGATGGTCATGCATAACCTACTACCCAGGATCAAACACCTGCCCGTGATGCACGTGTCCCGACATGAATAAGAGAGAGAATATATTGCACACATTCGCATATTGGCACATGATATAAGGGTAATGAAGGCACTGACGTAAACAGGATACCCCCTGATCCACTGTGTGAGGGACAATTAATGTGTGTGTAGGTGTGACCTGACCAACAATGATACAATGCCAAATGTCCTGTGATCGTAGGAAATAACTATTTACCATACTGCATGTAACAGTTGCCTAAAGCAGTCACATCAGGATAGAATAAATGTAATTCATACAAGAAACAGGCAAACAACAAAAGTGCCAAAGGTATAAGGCTCACAGCTAGGAAACAAATGAATGTTCTAAACCTGCACTGACCGTGGCTATGTGTTGGCCCAAACAATCTGGTGTCCGCAGTAGGGTTACCATCTCTCCCGCTTTGCAAGGGACAGTTGTGTCCTGACAAAATACATTACAAATGGCAAATGTCCTGGGATTGTAGGACATAATTATGTCCCATATGTTATGTAATAGTTGCAGAAAATAATTATTGCAGTATCTATAATACCTAAATGTTACAAGAAACAGAATAAGCAACTAAATCGCTACAACAATAGGCTTTTATGCAGGCAAATAAGTAAAGTTCTATCCGTTGTACTGACCGTGGGTATGTGTCGGCTTGTAAAATCTGATGTGTGTTCCGAAAATGTCCCATCTTGGCCATTTGAAAAGGTGGCAACCCTAGTCCCCAGAATACATCCCAACCTGTACATATGGCAATGTCAATGATACCAATGGTCAGAGCATTCGCACAATAACTGGCCAGACCCTTAACCACTTACAAAGCCAGTGACCTTTGGGGAAAGGTGTTGAATGAGAATGACTACTTACAACAATGAAGAGTAATAGACGCATTTAACTGCAGAAAATTAGTAGTATTACAAATCTGTCAACACGTTCCAAGTTAATAGTACTAATATGGTAGAAGTGTCCGTGATTATCCCTGAGTTGTCATAGCCTTGTCCCTGTAGAAATGAGTCCCCGAGTATCAGAGAGGTCCGTACACAGAAGTACACCAATCAACTGTCACATGCGTTGACAGGATTATTGCATACCTGTAGTGAATTTATAACAGATGTCCAGAATAATATTCATTGTATCTATAAATGAATGAAATAGTCAAATGGGAAGGGAAACACATGGAAACCACCCCCCAACCTGCATTATGTAGTGGAACCACTCCCCACCCTAAATTATGTAGCACCAGCCCAATAATGTGGTCAGAGGTGCCCAAACACCTGCATCTGTAAACACAGGTAGAATATTAAACTCTGGACTAACTCTGTCCTTGTGCTACATCTGATCTTTGAACAGCACCAGGGCACTTCTAGTCACCAGTCAGCCGAGCCTAAACCCAGACTAGCACATGAACACCCTGCCAATCAAACACGTGTATGTGTGAGGACTATAAGCGTAGGAGTTATAAATATCCTTGGAGTGAGTAGACTTGCAGCACGGGTCCAGAACAGTAGGAAACAGGGAATGTCCTAATTGTAGTACTGCAGTTTTCCCAGCAGGAGAATGGATGCCTGCTGTGTAAGGGAAGCGGTGAGGCATTTGTCAGAGTAGCTATGAACCATGGGTATACATATAAATGAGCCAGAACACCAATAGTGTAGTGGTTACAGCATCCGCCCAACGTAAAGGCATTCCCGGTTCAAGTACGACTATAGCACATATTAATTGTGTAATGAATGCCTCTGTGCTGTAAAGCCAACATTTATACATGTAAAGGTGACCGCGTTCGCATGGGTCCGTTAACTGGATCCCATCAAAGTGGTACTGTCATAAGGAATAAGGCACATGTAATCCCAAGGAAGTGCCTGTAAACATATGTAACTCAGAATAAGTAGATGCAAGTGGGCCTGCGAGGGTGTACGCAGCTATTAGCATAACAAATGTATGTTGTCTTGTACAGCTGTAACTTTTATATATATAGATAGATAGATGTGTGTATAGATAAATATCCACAGACATAACAGAAATATGCAATTATATATCTACATATTTATCTATATATACACATATATATATATCTATATATCTATACACACATATATATATATATATATATATATATATATATATATATATATATACATACATATATATATATATATATATATATATATATATATATATATATATATATATATATGAAAGTCAAAAGCAAACATAAGGGCTGTGAAGGGAATCCAGAGCAAGTAAGGAATTATGAAGTGCTCGCAGCGTATGTCACATAAAGGTGCACAAGTGTGAGTAGAGCACCGCTCTTCACACCAGAGGCAGGGCTATACCAGTGGCCATAACATCATTGAAGTGCTACGTCAACATTGTAAACAGACGGAATGTAGTACATGTTGCGACTACCTACACTTGTAACCCACAAATCGTTCATAATCCGTAACACCAGAAAAGGCACGTATGTGCAAATATGAATGTATGGTGAACATGTGAATACACAAGGTGGTACAAAATGTGTGTAGGGCCCCAACGCTCATGAGAGGGCAATGTGTAAAGGTGTGTCATGGCTGCGATATCAGGTGTATAATGGCTGTTATGCGTGGAAACTCAACACGGGTGTGCAGGAGAAACTATGGATATGCGATTATGGACACAGGAGTGCTAGGGTATGTTGCGCCGGGTGCAATGGAGCGGCCCGTGGAGGTCAGCTAGTACGTAGGTGCGATTCCCAGATAGAGCATCATTTGCGTGGAGACATGCGTGAATGGGCGTATCGTTGTCGGACGTTGTGCATCAGGTCTGGCAGCCCGGCACGTAAAACCTATACGCCACCCATGGGTGGAACAGAGTTCTGCTGTGACAACCCCAAACCGGGAAAAGCAGAAAGACACAACCACATGAAGACAACAATATGTTGACGTACAGTCACAGTAACACAAACACACATCCTATCAACAGTAATAATATGAATGTGCACAGAAACAAACACAGTAGCAGGAATAATAGGCTGCGCATACAAGTAATAGGTCGAATGACACTGTATCATATCCCAGTTAGCAGCGGCACCCCAGACATGAAAAACTTGCGATATCTGTCCACTGCATAACATGCAATATACTGAGCACAAGTTCACCGGAGTGAAGTGCCGGCATCAGAATGACTAAGGCAATAGTATGCTGTTGAAGCAGAGATAAAACCAATACGCATGTGTAAGTGTCCATGTCTGGGAAATGTATAGGTTAACGGACACACAGATGTATATATAGATAAAAATGTATATATACATATATCTATATTAATTTACATACACATATATATTCATACGGATATATATATATATATATATATATATATATATATATACACACACACACACACACACACACACACACACACGGATATACTACAGATATATATAGATAGATATATATACACAAACAACAGATAGTGATATATACACATACACACAAAACAAAATATATATGCCAGTGTAGATATACACATGTACATAAATAGGTTACTTCACAGCAATTAGGGGTAACATATTTACAGCCCGGGCATATGTGACTGGGAGGTCCAATAAATAAACGTTGTACCCCCCACATCGCCCAGCTAGGCCGGACAGACATACAGACAGACAATACAGATCAATACACTGCCGCTGTCCAAAACACTGGTAGGAAAGAACCAGTGGGAGAGTTCTGCAAGGTCTACACTTTAAACATGGATAACAGTGTCCCTTGCGGGACCCCAAAAATTCAGGGTACGTGTGAATCTGCTGACATTATTACGAGCAGGATGTAGGTGTACATGGAACAGTAGGTTGTGCAAGTGTGATAATACATGGGTTGACAAAATGTACGACATGTGTCCCTAGATGGGGAGAGTGGGCAATGTGTAGGGGTGTGCTCATACCCCAGCTGCACTCGCAGTAAGTATTTGTCACGACTGCTGTAGAGGGGTGCCAGGTAGGTGGACCATGGGTATGCATTAATGGGCTTAAGCATGCAGGTGCTGGTTGGCAGAGATGTAGTAGGCCTGCCCAGTGGAAGTCATTAATATTCCTATGTGGGCATAGCATACGCCTACACCTCCCAAACCTGAAGAGCACATCTAATGGATAGTCTGTAAACCATCAGGGGAATACAGAGGGACCAAATCAGTGCCGTGTACCTGATTAACATGGACGTCCATAGTTATGTATCAGAATGTAACAAAGTCCAACTAAACACTACCAGAACTAGTGATATTAGGTGAACAGGTGGTGGAATACAGGTAATGACAGATGACAACATGTATGAGTCATAAGCAGCATGTACCTCGACAAATGTGAATGAATACATATGCTCTGTGACTGTGAATGTGTCTGGTTAATAGAACCAATCGTCTAAATGTGTCCCACAGGGTGTTATGCATTGTTCCTGATACAGTGTTCATTCACACCCATTAGTATGTGAGTTCTGCTACTGACGGAAAGTGCATAATTTCCTGACCACCTTGGGTAGATGATAGCATAATAGAAGAGGTTCAACACCCGTACGCCTGTGAGGGACACACCCATCTGGGCAGCTGTGTCCTGCAAAATGACAGTTATGGCACATGGCCTGTGAGTTCGAGAATGGAGGCTATATAGTGTGTGTAGTGGTGGTGTCAGACATCAATTTGTTGAATCAGTAACAGCTACATGTAATAGGAAAGAGTATTAACAATTATAATGCTACATGAATAACCTTAATGTATGCAAACCGTGGAAGTCGTCCGTTTACTACTGGCTGTGGGTATGTGTTGCCTTGACACATGTGATAGCTCTACATATAGGGTCTATAGGGCCGCCACCAGTCTGAATGGCCAAAGTGGAACCTGCTCTGTAGAACTGTCAGATGTATCAGGGCAGAACATAACTACAAGCCATGCATAGTACAGAAATATACATATCGGAACAAATCAAAGCGTAGTCTAGCAGCAGTATAGTTGCTTATGCTACTACATATGACATATCGACATGTCAGGTATACAAGACCTGTAACAAGCAACCAGTACAGACACCTACAACATGAGAAGGTCCCCTAATCAGGACAGTTGGAATGGCTAGAGTACTGTCCATACCACTCAACTGTCCCTGAATGTCAGGTACGTTCCTGAGTTTGACTGAAAGTCTAACTGTCCTTCTTAATCCCTCCTAAAATTAGTGGCTGTTGAAGGAAAGGTGGTGAATTACACTTACTGACTAATGACAATAAGTAAGAGTTATAAACAACTGTTACTTCAGAATATGTGTATTAAGTCATATGCTCTGATTCTGTCAATGTGTCAAGTTAATAGCACTACTTTTGTAAAAGTGTCCCTGATTTTTCTTAACCTGTCCCTGATTCTGCAGAAATGTGTCCCCGATTGGTGGAGAGTTCTGGTATTGTCACATGAGATGTGTGATAAGGGACTGTCCCATGCAAAGTGGGAAAGGTGTCACTCCTACAGTCTCCTGTCGTGCAATCTGAAAGGTGGTCAACGTGCAGTAGGTATGCGGTAGCATGACTCGGCAGACAGCTGCGTTAACAAACTCAAGTCACATGTCAGCATTGCAGAGTATCGGTTCCCATGTATCAGGCAGATGGGAGCAGATCGTATGAGGAACACGCATATAATATGATTACGTCACTGGACAGGCCACCAAGTCCGTACAGTCGAACGCCTGTATCCAAAGGCGTCGGCCTGTCCGCAAACAAAGAACCACCCTATACACGTGATGGTAGAAGTACCCTGCGCACATAGCTCATGTGAATTAACAATAGACCATGGCATATGTACAGACAATAGACCACACACACACCATACAGCGCAGACATCCAACAGTATAGCAATGTACTGGCAGATATGTCCGGACCACTGGTGTATGCATGCTTGGCAGTCCTGTGTTTCAGTGTGTGAGCATGCCCAGTATGACTGTTACGCATGTTGTTGACCGACAATACCATCATACCGTCATGTGAACATGCAAAGTATGGTCAACTGTATTGCATGTGTCACATGTCCAGATAGTTAGTACTGTGTTGCTGACCCTTCCGTTCTACACAGACAGGTGTCATGCTGTGTCTGCAGGATAGCTAATGGTCATGTGGCATTGACAGTTGCTACATGTCTGCATAGCGTGGGGGGACATGCAACCACAACCACAATCCTACACAGCACCGTGGGTGGTGCACATGACTCTCACATGTGTAGGTGTGATGGGGGTCACAGCCAACAGTTGTACACATCTGCCACTACTGTACTGGTATGCCGGGTACTCCATGTCAGTGTGTGGACCTACCTAAATTGCTGGTTGGAGGGATACCAGGGTACATCAGTTCCCAGCTTTAATTACCAGCACAGTGGTGTTGAATGTCCTAACTTACACAACCTACATTAAACTGCCTGGCCTGCTGTCGTCTGTGTGTGTCTTAGGGGGTTGGGGTCATTCATTGGGCATATCCATAGGCCATCATATATCATTTGCCTGTATTGGTCCACATCTGTCCAGCTGCATGGAACGTGCGTGGGCTGTACGGACATACATGATGGTCAGCCCATAATCTGCAGTGGGTTAGGACACCCTGTGTACTACAGGCTACCATTGTGACCCCCGTATGTGCTACAGAGGTCATGGTGCCACTATGGATGTGTACTGTCTGCTGCCCTAACATTTGGCCACCACAGTCACTTGTATGCTCACATACATACCATAGCAATGGGTAACTACACATTCTAATACAACTGCCACTTGTTAGGTCAATAGACATACCCTGGATGTGTTCCGGACTTGAGGACGGTGCTGGAGTGCTGCCTATGTTGGATGCACACAGTGCACCTCCTATAAATGGCTGAGCACAGGTACTGTCATGTTTGGCATCCATTGTGCTGTGTGAGTGTCAGAGAGGGGAAATCCGTGGGTACCTACTGTGTCAGTGCATATGCCTTGTGTTGCCTCTTTGCCAAGGGCAGGCCATACTGTGCACGGGCTTTTGCCAACTGTGCCCTACTCAGGTAGTTCCTTCACCAAGTCACACTGTGCCTGTACAGGCCTTGGCAGTGGTGTTGGGCTGTGTGGCCCTGCCCCATGCTGTTCCTGCTGAAACTGTTACTGCAGGATAACATTGTGTAGCATAGCAAATACCATAACAACTTGTATGCATGTAGCTTGTGAATACTGCAGAGCTCCAACGGATGTGTCCAGGTACCAGAACTGTGAACTGAGCATCCCAAACACATGCACAAGTATATGTCTTGCCTGTGCATCCGCCTCAGTATGGTGTGAGTGTTCAGGTGTGTGTGCATTGCTGATGGGTGTCATCAGCCACTACACCAGTGTTTACCCAGCATCCCCCACTAGGAGACTATAGGGGATGTCCATATAGGCATTGGTGTGCTACAGCTGTGTCAGAAGCCATATATCGGACACATCATAGCTTCCAGGCAGACAGCACACACATTCAATCTCATGCCCTGGCCATCACATATGGCCTAGCTGTTGGAGGGTATGCCCCTGCAGTGACTGTAGTCCCTACCCCACTCCCTGGGTGGTGCTACGTGTGCAGGCTATAGCACCCAGTACCCCAGGGTAGTCATCCATGATGTTGAACAGATGCATATTGCTGGTCCACTAATTACGTGTGTTGAGGACATGTACGTGCTCACTAGCATGTGTTGACATGGCATCTGTGAACTGGTGCAATACTCTGGATGCAGATGCCTGTGAGATACCCATGATATCCCCAGTTGTGCTGTGTGAGGTACCTGTGGCTAGTGCAGCTAGGCCAACACATCCCATGGTATCCATTGTGATGCATTTCCCTTGGGCTGTTTGATGTGTCATGTGTGGCAGGCACAGGTCAACAAGCTGCTGTAGGAGGTCTATGTCCACCCCATAGCGCTCCAACATCCCGAGACAATGTAGCCCCTGGTAAGTCACCCTCGGTCTATAAAGTCTTATGTTACCCCAGTAAGGGTTGTTCGGCAGCATACACATCCTCACTGCCCCAGCCTCCTGCACATGTTGGTATATGTTGCCTGCTGCAGCCCATGTCATTTGGTTGGACTGTGTCATAAAATGTCCCTGCAGGTATACACCGGTGGTGTAGAGTGTGGACGAAACCTGTGTGTATGCTGCTTGCTCGCATTAACGTACTGTTCATGTGCGGGCTGGCCATGTCATCTGCTGATTGTGCTGATCAACACCTGTTTGTGCAGCCTGTACACCCTGACTACCCCACCACTGCTGTCATCCCTCCCAATGTCACCAGGCAGGTATAGACACACCCCTAGTTTAGGTGTGCTAAGGCAGGAGCACTCCAGAGGCACAGTTCTGCAATGTACGTACAATATGCCTGACCCACATGCTGTCAACTATATTCAAGACCTGCACCCGGCTGACTACACACATACTCTCCAGGGACCAGCAGCACACCCTGGTGATAAATGTGATATACCATAGTCAACCTCATCTGCATAGTATAGTCTTCTAATGAATAGTTATATGACCCATACCGAACCTCCAAATTATTAACCACTGCTCAGTGTCGCTCAGATCCATACACAGCTGGCAACAGGTGCCTTAGCATCACCATATTCGATGTCCCATGGTCTTCCCAGCAACAAAATAACCGGTGTCTACACGAATACAACCCATGGCTCTGCACACTACAGACGATGTGCATTACCACCACGCCATGGCAGATATACATAGATCCCAGGTTATCATGTACAGATCATCCAGCACAAACATTCAATAGTGCTGATGTCCCCAGACATATGTTCACATCTATGTCCACCTCTACATCTACATATATCATATATATTATTTGTATACATATATACATGGATATATATATATATATATATATATATATATATATATATATATATATATATATATATACATACACATACACACATATACATGTACACACATATGTAGATACAGCATTTATATCACGGACCACATGACAGCAATGCATTAGACAGGAATGAAAAGGAAACTACATGTGCCACCTGCATCATGTAGTTTTGTTACTATCAAGGCATGTGTGTTATGTTGCGTCACACGGGTCAGACCGTATCAAGGGTGAGAGTAGGGCTGCTGACAGTTACTCACCAGACCTATTGGCGAATGTATGTGTTGACAACCCAGTGTCTTGGCAGAATATGTGGGCTGTGGACACTATATATAGGTCAGCAACAAAACAAACTGAACACATTCTGCAGCTAGCCACCCACAGATACCAACACATATGGTATAATTGGCAAACACACACACCTGCCATGCCTTGGAATCAAGCACCTATCTGTCTAGTCTACCACACTACAACATTATGCAGTAACAGAATGTGCTATCGAGATTACTGGTACACAGCACTCCCAGAGGCATACTTCTAGGTGGATGACATCATCCGCAAAGGCAAAGACGCCGATAGGGAATGTATGTGGAGTGAGCCATCTAAAAGCATTTCTCTGTCCCCAGGCAGCTGGAAACGCACACACACACTTGGCAGGGCTGGGAGTCGAACATACACCTAACTACCTTATCACACAACAGCATTACGCAGTTACAGAATGCGCTATCGAGATTACTGGAAAACAGTACTCCCAGAGGCATACTTCTACGTGGATGACATCATCCGAAAAGACAAAGACACCAATAGGGAATGTATGTGGAGTGAGCTGTCTAAAAGCATCACTCTGTCCCCAGACAGCTGGAAACACACACACACACACACACACACTTGGCAAGGTCGGGAGTTGAACATACACCTAACTACCTTATTACACTACAGCATTATGCAGTTACAGAACGTGCTACCGAGATTACTAGAACACAGCACTCCCAGAGGCATACTTCTAGGTGGATAACATCATCCGCAAAGGCAAAGATGCCGAAAGGGAATGTATGTGGGGTGAGCCATCTAAAAGCATTACTCTGTTCCCAGGCAGCTGGAAACACACACTTGGCAGGGCTGGGAATTGAACATACACCTAACTACCTTATCACACTACAGCATTACGCAGTTACGGAACGCGCTACTGAGATTACTGGAACACAGCACTCCCGGAGGCATACTTCTAGGTGGATGACATCATCCGCAAAGGCAAAGACGCCAATAGGGAATGTATAGAGAGTGAGCAGTCTAAAAGCATATTACTGTTCCAAGGTAGACGTAGACAAACACACGGCAGTGGTGTGAGCGGGACAACTTCCCATCTAAGGAGCACTATTACAACACTACATAGATACAAGACGTGCCACAGACAGTACACCCTTCAAGACAGTCAACCAGTGTGTTCAATGTAGGCATCCATCCTAACGTGGAAAATGGACATCTGTTGCCTGGATGACCACCATCGCTATACAGGAAGTCAATGGCCATGCCCATACACAGAGGCACATCACCGACACAAGGTGTCACTGAACATGCTCACACACTTAGTATCACACGTCCGTTTGGAATGTACTGTGTCCATCTACACAACGACGTACTGGGCATGCTCACACACTTAGCAGTTGCAAAGGGCCGTCTTGCATGCACACGGATTCTAAACACGGAAGGGCACAGTTTGGAATGTACTGTGTGTCCATCTACACAATGGTGTACTGGGCATGCTCACACACTTAGCAGTTGCAAAGGGCCGTCTTGCATGCACACGGATTCTAAACATGGAAGGGCACAGTTTGGAATGTACTGTGTGTCCATCTACACAACGGTGTACTGGGCATGCTCACACAACAGTAGCATAGGGCTGTCTTGCATGCACATGGATTCTAAACATGGAAGGGCACAGTATGGTGTTACTGTCTCCACGTACATGAAGGCCACTCACATGTACTGACCAGTACACACTCAAGAGCCATCACAGATGTCTCAGGTGCAGATCACAGAGGTAAATGCCGCAGTCTACTATGTAGCCCTCAGACATCACCATGTCATTGGACCAGCAACACACAGCTATACATTACCACAACACCGTGTGACTCATGACCAGTGGACTGTACATAGGTCTACAGCAACTGTGCAGACTACACATGTACTGACAGGGTTCCATCATGTGTTATGCAATGCAATGATACCACTGTACATAACCAGGTCAGCTCTACACATAACAGGGGCCCTGGGGCTTACACAGCTGTGACAGATGACTGTCGCTGTACACCAAAGAACACACATGTTTGGATATGACATACATGTAATCGCAGTGGATATGTGCATGGACCACACACACACACACACACACACACACACACACACACACACACACACACACACACACAACACATATGTACATAGCATAGTTTTTGCTGCCCTCCATGCAGACAAGTGGCTACAGCAATCACACGCATACAAATGGAAGGTAGGTCCATGGCTGTTGAATGCTAACAGTACATGAGGTAGCAATGTTGACCGAGGATGCATTCCATCTGTACTAGTTACCCATGATACCCATCATATCATACAACAGTCCATGTGTTATGTATGTCATCACACATGTCCACCACTTACAATGCATACAAACATGGCTACATGACAGGCATGTAGGACCAACACACATGTAGATGTAGTGGTGTGCATGCAGCTACCATGCATGTGCAGTAGCTGATGTATGTAATTCATCTGTGCCTAACTACAACATGCAGTTGCAATGCAGCCCCATCATTGACACCTGTATATGGTGAAATACTGATAGGATGTACATCAGGTATGGATGGATGTGTGTACATAAAGTGGTGATCCACCTTTGCAGATGGATGTTTGCCGGGGACGGCTCACAGGTGTGTCACACGCCATCCTACCATTACATGTGCAAACAGTACGCTATGTTACTGTTACTTGACGGTGAAGACATAAAACCTACACAGTGGTCGGGTGTTACTGACTGTAAGTCACTTGACACCTGTAACACTTACATCCTCCCATGTGCATATAGCAGCACAATTGCCGGAGGTAGCGTTGGTACACATAATGCGGCCAATACTGCTGCATGTCTGTCAGATGTATCATCATATAGCAGGTGTATCATTCACAGTACTGCCATGTGTGTTTGCTTGTGTGACCATATATGAAACATATGGTGGGGAATACATCACAATTGTTACACACCCCTGTACACTGTTGTAGAGATCTGTACATACTGCAGTGTGGAAAGCATGACGTAGGCAGGGGTGGTGTGTGCATCACACACATGTCAGCTATCCATATGTGAATGACATTTGTGGACTCCACAGTGTGTGTGTGTGTGTGTGTGTGTGTGTGTGTGTGTGTGTGTGTGTGTGTGTGTGTGTATGTACGGTTGTCTGGTGCATGGAGTGAGGGTGTATGCTACTATACAGAACAGACAGGATCCCTAACATCTCATGGTGATGCAGTCTACTACCCTGTTGATGCCATCTGTCTCAGCCTTACTGGCTACCTGTACATGTTCATTCTCTGTGTCTCATAGTGTGGGTGCACAGTACTGTGAGGGTGATTACCACATAGGCAGGGGTCCTCACCTCAACACTATGGAGTGTGCGTTATAGTGTTGTTGGCCCTGTGAGTGTGGGCATGTTCCTGTAATGTGACAGGGTATTACTGCTACACAGTGAGGCCTCATGCTATCAAGTGGCCTCTAACGTTATCATTGGCCGGACCACTGTGGACACCCCCCGCACCATGTCAACATACCTGTGATGTGACCTGGTATGGCTGTCACGTCTATAGCCTCTGTAGCCTATTAAGCAGCCCGCATGCTTCTGGATCAGTAGATGTGTGGACATCTGTGGTATGTTAGCCTTTCCAACAGTCAGGTTGAGGCTACGTATAGCATGCTGATATTGCCATACGTGCCTGTGAGTACTCCACATTTACACATGGGAAACTGCAAACACTGCTACTTGTTGACACATGCAAGTAGACCATAAGGAGGGAACCAGGGCATCATTACCAACATGCTGTTACTGTTGTTACCAAGACACATACTGTGAACATATAACAATGCATGATAAACCTGTACTACATGGTATGTCTGGTGCATGTCAGCAGTACACAACTAATGTAATATACACTTCTCTCACTATTCTGTTCACCCTGTGCATCAGACCATTTGAGCATGTCCCTGCACCGATGGTGTGGATGACAGGGATGCAGCACAGGCTTCATCATATGCACAGGGTGATAATGTTTGCCAGGGGCATAGGCTGCACCAATGGATGACATCATGTGTCTGGGTAAGGGCTGGTGATCTGATTGGACATGTGTGGTCATTATGCATGTGGGTGTTGCGGGGCCCTACAGATGTTTTTGCCATGTGCGTGTATGTGTGCACACAGTTCTGCCTTTTGTGAGGCCTACACAGGGGTATTATTGACAGCTCCAGATTGTATAGACCAGGGTGTACAGCTCACTGTGTCCAGCCATGGCCACATGACCTGTGCCTGCCAGGGGTTGCACGGGCACTACCAGGTGGAGGTACAGATTGGCTACTGTCTGACGACACATGTCCACTGGAACCATGTCCCCACCAGGAATGTCCAGGGCCATGTCCACGTGGCCTGCTGTGTCCTGGTGTGGACAGCACAGCACCAGCTGCACTGCTACTGCTACTGGCACTATGGGAGCGGGCATGTGAGGTGGCACGCTCATGTTGACCTGCACTAGGTGGTGCAGCTGGCCTATGTCCACATGGCCTATGCCTCACTCCTACCAGATGTTCCAGCACAGACAGCTCACGCTTGCAGTTTGCCATGCCACGGTCAAGGATTCTGACCATGTCAACCAATCACCTGTCCAGAACATCAGCAATCTGCTGATGAGCATTTGCCAATGCCTGGATGTTGTCATTTAGAGTATGGATAGCAGCCCTATGCAGCCTCAGCCCTTCTCTGTTCTGCCATTCAGCACATGCCTGTGCCACCATTACAGTCTGGAACATGCGTCTGGTGACACCAGCTGCTGCGTTCTGTCCTGCAGGTGCATGTTTGCCAGAGGTCCTCCTACGAGCAGCACTGGCCACATGCCTGTGTGGCACATCTGCAGTCATTACACTGACACCATGGTGTGGAGACACACCTTCTGTAGCCACCACACGTTCCTGCTACACGCTAACAGACGCTGACTGTCCTTCCTCTATGACCACTGGTGATGTGGTATGTGTTGGCAGCAGAACTGTGTGCGGGGAAGAGGGGGACATAGCTGGGATGGCAACCATTGGCACAGATTCAGCCCCTGACAACCCTGCCTGTACCCCATGCAAATGTTCATCACTGCTAGTATCTGTGGGAACACTGACATCAGATGGACCGCAGGAGGGTAACGCACCTACATCACCTGTGAATGCAAAGAAAGACTCTAAATTACAATAGACACACACAGACACACACACATACACACACACACACACACACACACACACACACACACACACACACACACACACACACACACACACACACACAGACACACAGACACACACACATGACACACACACGCACACACACAGACACACACACACAGACACACAGACACACACACACACACACACACACACACACACACACACACACACACACACACACACACACACACACACACACACACACACAGATACACACATACAGACACACACACAGACACACACAGACACACCATGCATGTGATTTGACAGACGGCATGCAGCATGCATGTGATACAGCAGATGGCATGCAGCTCAGACATTAATAGTGTTAGTTAGCATACCTCCCTGGGTTGCACACAACAGCAAGCAGGTGTCATATCAGTAGCCATGCAGTTCACACAATCATGGTAGTAAGCATGCATCCCTGTGATACACCATATGGACCAGAACAGGTTAACAGTACACATGGCTGAAGTGACCTTGACATGTAATCTGCTGACGTGTGCATTAACATGCATACATGTCTGACACAATGGTGTCCTGAGACATGTACAGCATTGTAATGGGCATCACATTGCAGTGTTGTCTGTATGCCCTACTAATTGAATGCATGTTTAGCAAATGTGCATGAGCATGGAAGGGTAGTGTGAGCCGTCTACATTGCTATACAGTGTGAAGTACAGCCACTGTGTCATTGCATGGCATCACGAGGCATCTATATTGCTATACAGTGTGTAATATGCACACATTGCATAGCCATAACTGCATGCATACCCATGACATAACTGTGGATTGTAACCCACGATGCTGAGGTGTATACACACCAAACCATGCTGTGTCATGTGACAGGTCACTGGAAGACCTACAGATGGCACCCCTGCACAACTACTACAGGGTCTTAGCTGACTGGCAACCATGTCCACACATGGCAGACTTGTCAATTCACCATGTCCCACATGACATTGATGTACCACACACACGAGGTGCACAGCTAACGGTGATGTCCTACAGCAGCAAGGGAAATGTACAGTATCTGTGGCCTGATGTGGTGTCAATGTCTTTGGAAGCTGTACAGGTGACTACTGTCATGCTATGACACAGTCGTGATGTTCAACACATCTTATATGGTAGACTTAAGTGACACCTCCACTAGCTGTGCACAGGCTTTTAGGATGTCCAGTGTACCACATCAACTGTATAATCAGTCAACTAAGGCTATAATTGGACCATGTGTGGACAATGTGCAACAGGGTGTATACACATCACATCTACTGTGTGGCTACATGTCTCTGGCCATCCCCCATGGCCATGTGTGAACATGTGTTGGCCAAATGTTTGTGATGGCCATCTATCTCACATGTCTGTGTTGTCCCATATGACATACACCCATAGATGTCAGATATGTTACCATCCACAGGGCTATGCAGACAACGGGCTGTATGTTTGGTATGTGGGGTATGGGTTATGGGATAGTGTGACAATATTGCAGCCAGAACACTACGTGTCTGGGACATGTCAAATGGCACATCACAATGTGTGCACCCATTGCAGGGACATATAACACAATGGTGATTCCTGTGGGCTGCCCATATCCCAGCTCACTGTGTGGTATTGTTTGCGTACCACACATGTGTTGTTTCAATGTAGAGTACATATGCCTACATTGTACAACACCTCCACCGTTGTATGCACAGCTGTCCATACATGTAGCAATGACAGATACTGTGGTTTCATGTCGGTGTATCATTTCATTTGTATATATTGCACATGGGTAGCCAGTGTGAATGATGGGAGATGCAACCTGTATATTGTGACTGGACCAAACATCAAGTGTACAAGTGTTAACTGGCCACATGGTGAATATATCTATGTTTTAACATGCCTGATACTGATGACAGTCTCACCTGCAATGGACTGATGTCTGTGCAGCACGCCAGAGGTACCTGTATAGGGGTGACACAGAAGTTTGAACATTATCCATGACTGTATGACAGTCACAGGGTGCACTGTGCATGTTAACACATTCTCCTGTACTATAGCAAATAGTATGCACATGTGTGCATACACAGGGTAGCATACTGTAGTATGCAGCATGTGTGTAAACATACCTTGCATATGATGTTACATTACATAATGTACAGTGACACATGCAACTAAATGGGATATAATAGTCATATGTGCAGTACTGACTTACCAGGCAATTCCAGGCTCATTGGTTGGGAGACACCCACCTCCACGATGGCAGCTAGTATTTGTGGATGCTGTTCTGAGGGTGTCCCCAGACTGGCCAGTAGCTCCTCGGTGGGTGTGAGTGGGGGCTGGGTTGGTGGCCCACCACCTGTTCCACCTTATTCCCTGGCAATTGCAGTGGCACACTGTTTTGCATGTTGTATCAAGTCCGTGCAGTGTCTGTGCACCTGCTGGTAGATGCAGTTATGGCCACCCACATCATTAACCCTCCTGCGAAGGTCCTGCCACAGGTCGTCATGCTGCTGGGCATGTTGTGGCACATGGCTGAACAACACCTCGTAGTTCTCATGGAGGTACGGGATGAGGACATCATCCTCCTGGCAGCTGTACGCTGGCAGGCGTGAATGAGGCATTATCTGTAAGACATAATGATGGTGACAGGTCACAGTATCACAGAGATGTACAGAGATACTGCTGCACATACATTTGTATTAAATCTAGTACATCTGCACAGTTATCTTTGCAAATCATCATGACACTGACACGACTGACATGTTTGTGTCACACACATGTAACACCCGTTATGCATTGGATATCATCACCATATATGTGTGTCACCTCATTGCATTGTTCATACTCCATGTGAATGCTGTCTTGATGTGGGCATGTCTGTTTGCCTGCACTGGCGTTCTTACCTATCAGCACATGCCTGGATGTGTCCACAGTAATGCTGTTGACCTTGATGCTGTGTATATGTCACATATCAATACATACACTGCCTTAATGAACTTGAGCAGTGACAATGTACACATACACATGGAAACCTTTACATGCATGTGTTTTGCCATATACATCTACACGGCACTGTACATCAGTTCAACATCCTGCCACGGATTGCCTGTGTTGCACATGTGATAGACATGGGACAATGGCTACCCGGACGTCATTCGCAGGGATGGTTATCAACTATAGCATGTACGGGCAAGGTTTCCTAGCTGTATCCGACAGCCATTTTGCCACCGCGAGGTGCATCAGTGCCACATTACTGACCAGACAGTTGATAATACATCTACCATGCGGTCATCACACCATGTATGACAGAGATGACATGCGCTGCTTTGATGGACAGGGTTGCATGGTATGGCGGGGGTATGTCACATGTATGGCACAGGGATCTGTCCAGCATGTGGTGACCCTAGTAGTAGGACGGTGGCTGTCCATGGCGTATGTCTTTCAGATCAGGATATGTATGTGTAGCATGTCCAACATCATAGTGTAGTACATGTCTTTATGCAAGGTAGCCAGCATGCTGCATAGTGGAGGTGAGGATTGTGAAGGCTGGTATCGCCCATCCACGCATGGCCAGTACCCCTTAAAGGTGATATGTGATCCAATATTGGTCACCAGAGTACTGAGTATGCCTGTCCAATGATCTCCATGCCCATGGATGGCACCCTGTCATGACATGGGTGCCTTGTATGACTACCTAATAGGCCTGGAGATGTCACCAACTCAGGGAGGTGAACTGCACAGCACCATCCCTTACACAGTGTCCATAATGTTGACAGCAGCCTAGGTGGTAGTTAATCGGTACAGAGGATATTCACCTAGCGGTGACAATGCTAATATCATCTGTCAGATTGTGCACATATGTCACACACCTCACCCACAAAGCCCATTCTGTATGTTGTCCACAACACTGAGACAGCTATTGCTCATAGGCCATGGCCATTCACATCCTTACATACACAGATGCCTCACATTTGTCTGTGTGGTATGGGCTACAATGAGGGGGGAGTACAACACATTAACCCTGTTTTACTGTAGCTGCCACTGGTGTGATATGCACATGTCACTCTGACACCTTTTGTAGTGTTGATTCTGTCAACAGGCCACTGGTAGAACACTCCTGTGACATACAAAGGTACATGTAGTCAAACATCCGTACTGTCATCTACGTCTGTACTGCTAACATCTACATTGATAAAGGTTCATGGACTTGCAGACCATACTAAGCAGGGTAATAGTGCAGTGCCTCCAATTATGACTGTCGTCACCACTTGTGGGTTGATATTATCCAACACCCTATCTGTATTGCATTTTCATGCTCAGCAGTTGTTCAGAACTTGTGAGCACTTCATGAGCTACTAATTAATATAGCACCCATTCCAAACCATTTCTCACAAGTACACAGCCTGTCCTTACATTTCCAGCTTGCTTACAGTACAACAGCTGTTGTACACATGTAACTCACATATCTTGTGAGACATGGTTGAATATACAGGCATATCCAACTGTCACGTACCAGTGCTATGGCCTGTCTATATGATGAATATGGCGTACATGTGGCAATAGAGCAATTGTCTCATGTACACAGTCAATACTCACCTCCCAACATACGACACTACAGCCTGTGGGAGATGCACATATGTAGCCATGCTGGGGGTAATGCTCTCACCAACCCAGACTGAACCTGACAGTCATGTGGGGACGTGTAACATTTGCAACACACCCCACTCATCACATAGTCTCACAAGATCTCCACCACCACAGGCCACACATAGTATGAGTACAACTTTTGCAGAACCTCTCCATACTCTGTGTAGGCACCAAAGGCAGCTCCCATCACCAAACGCAACATCAATAACTTATAGCCCACAGACTCATGTGTGCTCATCACATACAGCCAATAGGGTGTTATAACATACACAACAGTCATAGGTGACTCTGTAGGCGGTCACACTGATGTCCCACTCAGGCTACACAAGGCGATAGTCACTTACATCTAGCTGTCGGGTAAATGGTTCTGCAACATAACCTATGCACCCATGCCATACCTCACCAGGTACAATTTGACTGTCATTCTCCATGTTAGTGTGACTGTCCTGAGATGCAACTTCACAGACTACATGTGCAGGGACATGCAATAGCTCACCGGTCTTGTAGCCCTGAAGGTATCGGCCAAGCCCTGGGGAGCATTATGCATTCATCCGGACTTGATACCTCTGTACAATGACTGACTGTTTCACTTCAACAGTTGCCTATGCTTCTGCTGTCATTCCACAGGCATCCAGTATCTGTCCGCTTTGACTGACATGGTCAACAAAACACGATGCTTTGGCACAGATGACCTGCACCTGTCAGCCCTGGGAGAACAGATAACATGTAAGGCTCTTACTGCTCCTATACTGCCTGTCTTGCATAGTTTCCAATAACATTCATCGCTAGAACGGGAACAGGCAAGCAAAACATGGGGTCATGTGACTCGATGCTTGACATCTTCATCTCTGACGCACGCAGGCAAGGCACTCCTTATAATGGACCACTTCAATATCTCTGCAGTGACTGGGACCTGCCTCTAGGCTCTGGAGAGCACACCTGCACTGACAGGTTATACGCAGACCACACCTTTCAGTCATGTAACCTGGACCAGAACACCCATGGCTAAGGTGTTCCCATATTTCACTATGTTGTACACAACCCCTGGCTAGTTACTTAGCACAATGCACCAGAGGTGATCCATGTGCAACTAACTGTGGCCAGAACTGCTATACACATTGTAACATGCTACGGATTCAACAACATACCCCACGGTTACCAGCCCTCATTTCTTGGTGTACTGGACAGTAGGGTTCAGACAGGTACTACTGATGTGAGACTGACACTACCCCACACTTAACTGGGATAGCCACTCATGTACCGACACATTAGGCCAACACTGTCCGGGATTCATAACCTCCACTCGGCTGGATCAACCCATACACACCACCTCCAAGACCAACAATATCCTAGACATGGACACTACCAACATGTGACTGGTGTTCCACACCTGGGGTTATCTCCTCGTTGGTGGTTTCCAAGCATATGCTAATCACCCTTGTTATCCACATCCCGGCACCACACCCTTCATGGCATACACAGTACAAGATTACTACAACGCCTACTACAGACGTCTTATGACAGCAGTAGTAAACGTCATGACACCCGTGCAGATGGACAATGCACATACAAATGCTGAAACATACCCCAGTGCACTTCATTAGCATTTACACAACTGCATGGATCATGCTATTCCAAACAGAGCTATGATGGTACCCACCAGATAACGGACGCCACTCTGGGGGTCCAGTTCCATGGACATAATGTACAACAAAAGGTGGAGGCTGTTGCAAAGTGGAGTACAATCCCATGGGTGGGGTAGCTCACTGGTCAGCCTCAGTAGGGCTACGGGATCCCTAATCACATACTCTGAACCTAGCTACGTAAACATTACTGCAACACATTCCAGGATGTACTACAAGGCATTATGGAGGTATGTCAGTAGTCAATGGCAATACCCACATCTGCTCTGACATACGACAGTTACTCAGGAACATTACAGAACCGAGTGATGTTGGCAACATCCTGGCGGATGGGTTCAATGCTAACATTACACCCTCTCACTCCCTACAGGGCCACAATCCATGCAGGAACATTGCGGTGTCCCTGCGGTCACAACTACACAGTACTAACCTGTACTCTCTAGGGCCTGGAACACTGACTCCATGTGACCGTCCAACATCCCAGGCTGTGATTTACACAAATCTCTGAACGACATGTCTCCCCACTTGGCCACTAGATTCAGTAATAGCCTTGTATCAGACATTGTGGCCCCTGAATGGCACACAGCAACAGTTATCACACTCCACACAGGTGGCACCACAATGAACCAGAGGGACTATTGCCCTATACGCCTGACTGGACTGTTCTGCAAGGCTATGGGGCACATCATCATGGAAGTCATTCACAGAGACATTGGTGGGCTCCAGTCCTTTGATGCCACCCAGGTTGGACTTGTTAGGGTCAGAGCATGACTCCTACACCTGGTGGACTCCTTTGATACAGTTACCAGGGTAGTTGATGATGGTAAGGGGGTCCATACAGCCTACATTGCCCTCTCATTGGCTTTCAGCACCATTCTCCATTCTGGTATTGACAACATACACATTCACCTGCACATCGACCTCTATGTCTCAGGATGTTATGCAAAGTGGCTCACAGACAGGACCCACAAAATGAGGGTAGCATACCATAGTACCTACTGTATTTCAGTTACACTTGGCGTACCACAGTCCTCAGTCATAGGGCCCCTCATGTTCAGTATATGCTTCCATGAGGTACAGGCTAGCACAGAGGGACTTTCTCTGACTAGCTTTACAGACAACTGCATTCAAAGCACCATGATTGATCCACCAGCTGATACTGATTCCCTCCATAAGGGTGTCACTGTGACGGATACCTGATATCAATATTATGGCCTCAAGCTGCATGACACAAGGTGCATGAACATCCCCTTTGCATTACACCATTCACCCACTGACTATCACATAGGTGGTAGTCCCCTACATACATGTCACATTGTACGTGATCATAGTACACATGTATGTAGCACCCACTCCTTTGATAACCATATTGCCAATGTGGCGTGGATGTCCTTCTACATGGCCACCCTTATCTGTACTGGGTTTGTAGCTGGAACATAGGCACCCATTGTACCTCTGAACTCCTGACGTATACACACATTCAAGGGTACAACACCCCATTTAGGATGTACCTTACAGAACAGCTATGGCTTTACATACCACAACATTAACACGCCATGAGGATTATTGAGCTCCGAAGGTTGACGTATGCGGCAGAACTACGGACACCACGACTGTACACATTTGCATACTGCATACTCAGGGGTGACCTCTGCTGAACATACCGGGCCCATGTCCACAACAATATTCATGGATATACTCCACATAAGCGACATAAGCAAATGCCACTGAGAGCAACATGCTCATGGATATGTGCACACACGCAATGATGAGTGGGATGTGCTTGTGGGTTACATTCCTAAACCAGACACTCACCATGCTTTGGAACATGATTCCTATGTACATCACGCAGGGACACTCAGTAGCACTGTTCATGTGATACCTCACTTGGTGGATGGGAGACACACATGTATGCCAGGGATCACTGCAGTGGCTGTACTGTGCAGAGGTGTAGGTAACACATAGCTCTGCTGTTCACAGACAGGACACTACCCTTGAGAGGTGCCACTGGTGTAAACACTGTAGTTGGGCTTACACATAGACTTGCCAGACAGCATAGTACCCCACTATGAACCTGTGAAGCTATTACATGTCCTTTGTGCTTGGTTAATTGAGTATCTCTTCCATTTTGATTAGCTATCATGCTGTTACAGTGTCCCGTGACTACAAGCCATATGTATCCTGTTATTGTATATTGTACATGCCAATAGACGATACCTTTGGTATGCATGATATGACTGTTATGCTGTGTAGAATATCTGACATTTCTACCTACAATACTGTACATTATACATATTTTACATATTATCCCATAATGCAATGCATACTTGCACAGCAGGACCACCCTAGGCATGTCATTGTTGTTATATGCCCATACACATGCCTACTGTGACAGTATATCAACATATACTATCCCCTGCTATGGCATGTACTTGTTGGACATACCCTACCACTGACGGCGGGTGGTATGGAATTGTTCTGTTTAAAGCCCTCACGTAGCATCCCTTGTGGTGTCTGTGATGTTTACCTTGCGGCCCACTGCAGGACACACAATTTCTACAAGCATTACTATGCTCAGCAAGACATCACTACATAATACCTTTTCCCACTTTATGCATTGCGGACACTTTTAATTAATACAAAACAGGCTATACATACACTAATATACTGAGTGTTCTACATACCTTGTTAGCGTTCCGAACTTTCGTAACTATCTCTCTTACACTGTTTAAACAGTTCTATGGTATGATCATACTGTTTGAATGTCTGGCAAGTCATCCTTATATACATCGATACCTGTAACATTGGTTTCCTGATGCCAATTGGTGTTCCTGAGTAAATTATTACATGCACATCAGCTGTGCAGCTATTCCATTCGCCAATTACGTGGCAACAGTGGGGTATAATTGAATTCTCCACTTGGGCGTTGCCCATTTGCCCTACCTTCGGGGAGGCGGCCTGTATGTGTTTTGTTGTGTGTAATTGCAACTGCTATGTGTAGAGACACGGATATTTTGGACTCATGTCCCCCGTGGATTGTGTGTGATGGCTAGAGTATGTGGTTCTACATTTGAGTGTACCTGTCATCTCAACCGTCTGATAAGGGACTATTGCAAACAAAACCTGTAACATCGCCGTCTGTTCCATTATACAACAGCTACGATTTCACATGGCACCTTTAAAAATGTGTCTCTCACAAGGTATGTTAACGCTTCTGCAGATGTAATTGAGTGAGTGGATGTTTGTGCTGTTATTACAGTCTGTATTGCTATAGTTTCATGTGTGGGGGATGTAGGTGGGTGTACATAGAATATACAGGTTTGTGGGGCTTGCATTTCTACATATTCCATATATGTGTGTGGGCTCCTTCCCTAATTAAAGACCTATCAGTTAGTAGATTTTTGTTATGGGCATATACATTGGGCCGTTGTTAATTGGTTTCTATATAGTATGCAGGTGAGGTTGATACTTCCATACCTCCGGAAATACAGCGATATGTAAAGGAATGTTACAAAATGACAGCTGTCCCGTGTATTTCTGTCCCAGATATTTGCACTCATTGCAGTTGTGTTGGTAACTGAACCTCTTTGGCATGGGTTGCCACCTTTTCAAATGGCCATAGTGGGACATTTGCGGGGCACACATCGGTGTTTACAGGCTGACACATACCCATGGTCAGTATACAGGATAGCACATACTTTTATCCTGAATACATACTTATTCTTGTAGGACTTTGGCTACTTATCATATTTCATGTATCATTTACGTTTCTTAGATACAAGCATAACTATTTAATGCAACTATTACATAATATATGGGACATAATTATGTCCTACAATCTCAGACATTTGCCCTTTTTAATGTTTTATGTCAGGACACAACTGCCCAGGGAGGGGCTATCCCTCCTAATGTGGGACAAGTGGTAACCGTATGCCTACGGCTAGCTATAACCACACCTACCATAATGATCTACCTCCGAGTTAGCACTAACAGGCACACGATGCAGACACACACAAACACACACATTACAGTTACATGGAAACGCACATGGCACCCTCAACACACACATACACAGACTATGGCAATCACAAACACAGTTGAACACAGTACCTACGTGGACCGCAACACCGGCAGTGGTAACTAAATGTCCCTTCATATCGTGATAATATTACTCGCGGTTCTAGTGTTCCGGTACTGTGTTCTTTTGGTCTTTCAGCCTCGTGGTTACACGTGTCGGTATGTGACACATTCCATAGTTGGCAGTATCCTATTTATTTGTACCTCCATGGTTGTGTACATGTCGTTGACCTATCTATATATTTGCAGATATCGGTGAATCCGTATATATCAACATATATCTCTCTATCACCCTTTCTATCTGTATTTTATATATATATATATATATATATATATATATATATATATATATATATATATATATATATATATATACAACAACAAGCAGCACTGAGACCACGGCCAGGGCAGGTTTGTTCCACTACCACTTCTCAAAACAAAAGTTTGTTTGTTTGTTGCAACACCTACAGGTGTTTGCTTACGATTGTACTCCACATGCAAAAACGCTCAGCAAGACACTTGGTTGAGCAGCCATAAGATAAATGTTTTAAATGTTTTGTCTTCCCAAGCACAGCGTATATAATCAGCTCTACTTGAATATCGGCAAGTGTAGTTCACCTTCGTTACCATAGACGACAACTGCATTCATTAAAACCATCAAGTATTTATTCACATCGAACAATAACTTAAAAATAAAAATAAAAACAAAAATAAAAAACAAACAGGACAAAGAATAAGCGCTTTCGGGTCTCCTCAATAACCCTTCATCAGATCCATGTGCACTGTGCAGTTAGTGCCTGTTTAAAAATTGCTCTCTACCAATAGAGTGCTAGATAACGGGTGATGTCACATCACACACATCTTCTCAAACCATGCCTCTTGAGCGCTGGTTTTATGGGAAATGTAGTGTTCAGTCCCGGTCTTCTATGAGCTTGTAGTTTTCCAATCCAATCCATTTCTTCCTGCTCCAGTCTGTTGTTGTTGTCACCTCCCCTTTCCGAGGTTAGAACAATTCTAAGCACTCTGAACTTGAAATTATGTCCTTCATTGTCCCTGACATGTTTGGCAAGAGGATTCTTATAATCTTTGAGTCTGATGTCACTTATATGTTTGAATAGTCTCTCCTTAAATTGTCTTACTGTCTTTCCAACATAGAAATGGTCACATAATGAACATGTGGCCAAATATACTATATTTTTTGTGTTACAATCAGCATATAAACTACAGGTGTATTTCTTTTTGGTAATGGGATGCTCAAGACTGTTCTCTGTACATATATGCCTGCACATAGTACACTGTCTACATGGAAATGTCCCTCTTCTATCAGAGTTGATACGTGGTACTAAGTAGTCTTCTTTGCATAATCTATTTTTCAGATTACTTGCATTCCTGTAACCAAACTTAGGTACCTCTCCAATCACTGCTTTGCATTCTTCACTTGACAATAGTATCTTCCAGTTCCTTCGAATAATATTACATATCCTCTCAGTGTCTGTTGTATGTGTGAGAATCATTTTAACTTTTCTTTGCTCATTCCTATTGTTTCTTGAAGGTGCACTATCTTGTTTTCCTTTCAGGTATGGCTTACCTCTCGTTTCTCTTTCCAGCAGCACATTGTGTCTCATTCTCACTATCTCTTCCTCTCTGTATCCTCTCACCTCCAAGTGTTCAGACATATCATTCATAGCTCTGTCAAAGGTTACATCACTCGAATGTATCCTAGATGTTCTAAGGAACTGACCTCTCATAACATTTCTGTATGTATATTTTGGATGCATGCTGTTCCTTGGTAGTATATTGTTCTTCCAACATTCTTTTTTAAATAGGCTGGTTTCTATGTTCCCTTCTTCATCTTGTAGTATTCTCACATCCAAAAAATCCATTTGACTTTCATTACTCAGAATAGTAAACTCTAGAAAGTTGCTGCTGTTCTCTAAATATCTATGGAAATTGTTGAGCTCCATGACATCACCTTCCCATAAAATATAAATATCATCCACAAATCTCTGGTATATCTTTAGGCATTTATTCCAAGGGTTATTTTGATAAATGACTCTATCTTCCCATTGTGCCAACACTATGTTAGCATAGCTGTTGGCGCATGGCATACCCATTGCCACACCACATAGTTGTATGTAGAATTTACTGTTGAAAATGAAGACATTGTTCTCAAGTATCAACTTCATTAGCTCGCATATAACTGTGATTTTATATTCTTCATAATCTCCTTTATTCAACATGAATTCTCTTAATGCGGCTATGCCATAGTCATTGGGAATGCTTGTAAATAAACCCTTGATATCCATACAGACCATTAAGTGTTTCTTCTTGTCTTTTTTGTTCTTCATATATACACTTAATTTCTCAACAAATGCTTCCGTATCTTTCAGAACCGCTGGTGCTTTTACTAACTCTTTCTTGATATGGTTCTCCACATATATAGAGGCTGGCTCAGTAATCCATCCTGCCACAATAGGTCTCAATGGTGGTCTCTGTGGATTTTTATACATTTTAGGAAGGCATTTGAATGCCGGAATCAATGGAAACTCCACCTGCAGATAATTACATAACTCAACTGATATTTGACCTCTTTCTTTCATTTCTTCTATGTGCAGCCTCATCTTCATTTTGATCTTCTCTAGGTCAGAGTGGTTTATTTCTTTATATGAGGAATCGTCCTGTAATAGGATTGTTACTTCCTCTATATATTTATCACTGTCCATTAAGACCACACCTCCCCCTTTGTCAGCAGGTCTAATTGTTAGACTCTTATTTTCCTCTAATTCTTTTAGAGCCCGTCTCTCTTCCTTTGTAATATTGAAGGACCTTTTTCTATTGTTCTGTATATATTCCAAGATATCTTTTTCACAGACATTCAGGAAAGTATCCATAACTGCACTATTCTGTGGTACAAAACAACTTGGTTTCCTGAATAGGTCTAACTCCATTCCTTTATTATTCTTATACATGTTTCTTAGCATAACATCTCGTCCAAACATCTTCAGGCTCAATATTGCTTCATTCTCTTCCATACCTCTTGTAGGTATAAATTCCAGGCCCTTGTTAAGAATACTCTTATGTGCATTATTTAACTGAAGGGATGACAAATTAAAAACCAAACTATCATTAATTTCTTCATTTATTTTTCTTCCACATACGACCTTCTCCTTTTTCTCCCCCTGCTTAGTGATCTCATTTCCTTTCTGCTTCTCACCTCTCTTATTCATTGTTCTATCTTTATTTATCTGCTTATGACCCAGTGCATCATTGCGTGGATTATTCTGTGGCACTTTATGTTCTTGCTGAAATCAATGAATCACAATAGACGAAGAGAGAATGATGAAAGGGCTGAAGAGCCGAAAGATACATTCCATCAAGAAATCATATCCATGATCAATCAGACACCAGGCATAATGATTGATAATGAAAAGAGAGCGGGCAGAAACAACGGACCAGGTGCCATATCAAAAGCTGTGGTAAAAGATGTGGGTTTTCCAGTTTTTCCCCTAAGAATAAGAGAGGTGAGAAGCAGAAAGGAAATGAGATCACCAAGCAGGGGGAGAAAAAAGAGAAGGTCGTATGTGGAATGTATGTGTAAGCTTGTGAATACTAGCCACAGGTACCTTTCAAAGGCCAACTGGAGATATAATGGGGATCTCACAGGCATCAGCATCCAGGGTACTACACCAGTTCCTGGATGCCATGTTACCGCATGCCAATGAGCATATATACTTCCCCCAAACTCAGGAGGAGTTGGCCAGCAATATGCATCACTTCCACCATGTGGCACACTACCCAGGGGGTACTGGGTGCGATAGACTGCACGCACATACATATCAAGTCACCACCCGGTGAGCATGGTAGGCACTACATAAACCACAAGGGATTCCACTCCATCAACTGCCAGGTCATGTGCAATGCCCAGGGCATTATCATGGATGTGTGTGCTGGCAGCCCTGGAAGCTACCATGACTCCCATATCTGGCATGCCTCACAGCTGTATCAGATATTTGTCAGGGGGGACATCCCACATGGCCACCTTGTGGGGGATGCTGGCTATGCACTGGAGCCGTGGATGATGACTCCCATCAGAAATGCACACACACCCATGCAAGAACGCCATAATGAGGCACACGCACAAACCAGAATCATCATAGAGCGTATGTTCAGGATGCTGAAATCACGGTTCCATTGCTTGGACACATCTGGTGGAGCCTTGCAGTACTCTCCAGGCACGTGTGCCCACATCTTCACAGTATGTGCCCTGCTACATAATATGATCCTGCGGAAACAGCTGCAGCAGGGACAAAATGGTGAAGGCCCTCATAGCCCACCGCAATTGCCAAGGCCATCACAGGCACATAGGGATTCAGACCACGAACATCCTGTGCCAGCCCCAGTAGGCAGATGGAGGTGTAACCAATATGCCTATGCCTTGGCAAAGAGGGAACGTATAGCACATACTCTGACAGTGTAGGCCCCTACTGACTGACACACCTCTTTACCTGCACACACAGTAAAATGGATGGCACACACACACGACCACCTGTAAATTGTAATGTATAGGTGGGCTACTGTGTGAATCCTACATAGGCAGCTCTCAACCATTGTACATACAACAGCTACTGGAGCAAGGAATGTCAACACCTGAACAGTACATGCACCTATCAGCATATGTTGGTACTGTGTGTATAGGTTCCCAGGTACATCGGTAGGTACACGCCCGATTGTCAGAGGCCATACATCAATCGAGGCAAACAGTGTCTGCTGTCGCCACAACATCGAGTAACCAACTGGCACAGCTCATCTATTTGCTGTAAGATGTCCCTGTCCACCCTGTAACACTCTACTATCTCCAGTTCATGTAGCCCCTGGTAGGTTACCCTTGATCTGAACACTCTTCTCCTCCTCTGGGGCCTGCGGTGGTTGACACCATCATCCTCCACAACACCATCAATCTCTAACACATGATGATGAATCACAGCTATGGCAGCTCCCAACATGTACATTTTAAAAGTTCCCCGTATGTTTACACCTATGGTGCAGTGTTTGGGAATACATGGGTGTGTGTGGGGTGCTTTCACACTTTATACTATTGTGCTGTGAACACCGATGATGTCATAGGGTGTGTATGTATGATCGTAGCTACAGGGTATCTTATGTGTTTTACGACAGGAACTACTATTGTGATGCCTTTGGTGTTGAATTACATTTGGCTGCCGTGGATTACCTCTTGCCCTTCCCTTTACATTTCTTCACGTTTCACCTACCATTTTCTGGCATGCATCCAGCAGCCTGCTTTCATTCGTACTTTCCTTGACCTGGCTTATCTTGCGTAATGTGTTCTATTGCCGGTCTACTGCAGGTTTGCTTTGCTCTGCTATGACAGTTCTCCTTTCTTTGCAATCCGACACCTCCCCTATCCTGTTTTGCAGGTTTCTGTGAGCAGACTTGTCAGCTGCCGTCGATTGTCCTCTGTGAGTTAATAGGTGTTAATTGCTCAGTTGTAATCCAATTACCCTACTGCGGCATTTCCTTATTTTCTTCCCCTGACCTTCCTGTTTGTGCTATGGTGCGCAGCGCGTGCATCCACTTACCGGGTTTCGGGCACAATTTCATCCCCGTACACATGCGCTTTCGGGCACCATATGTGCTCTCAGCTAAACGATACTATACCTACCTCCCCACACCTGTCCTGCGGCTTTGCTTAGCAATGGCCAGGCCAGATTTGCATTGTTCCAATGTGCTTACAGCTACGGTGGCACACCCCACTGCTGATGTCATGTATACCTCTGAGCCACTCCTCAGTGTTGTAGCGCTGCACCATATGGTGCATCCTTAATCCGGCGGGACGTTTGCGATTCAGTATTACCTGCCTCATTTGCATGGCATTGACTACTAATTCATAGTTACCATGCTGAACACTGTCACAGACCCTTAGCAACCCTTACAGCTTGGTTGTGGTGTACCATGCATACCATTGAGTATTATGGTGAAATCCTGATTTGTATTACATTGCGATTTTATGACATTTGTATATATTTTCTTTGTGTTCTCGTTTGCGCACACATGCCCTGCAGTTGTACTTTGCGTTACTGTGGACATGACATTAAATGCTGTTTTTTAGGTGTTCTGCATCTTTTCTTATGCCATTGGCTGTATATTTAGCCATTGGCATATGTTAACTTTGCAATACATGAGTCTGGTCCACTTTCATAGCTCCGATGTTCTGTTTGGAAAAATGTAAACCGTGTTTTTTGGTTTACATTTCTGTGGGCTTACGCTACGCCTGCACCACTTCATGTATCGCTATGTACCTTCATTTGCATGGTGCGGCACTGTGCATGGGGTGATTAGCATACCTAAGCCGAGGGCTGCGCAGATCTGGCATACGCCAGTAGTGCACGTGGAATTGGATCATACCTGAATCGCCCGGCGGCCATATTTGGCGTTATACCACCTACGCTACGCCTGCACCTGGCGCAAACTTCATGAATCCCGGGGATAGTTCTCAGCTACTGAGTGGAATAACACAATCAGAGTATTTCAGTAATCCAAGAGACAAATTGTAACTCTGAATGTCAGTATCATATAGAATTAAAAGAAAACAAATTGTAGAAAAAGCCATGCAGGAGTCAGCCTATACTATCACTGGTGCACAATTCAAAGAATTAAAAATGGAGAAGGAACAAAGTAAGACTGAGGTTATGGACAGCACTGAAAAAAGAGAGTCTCATGTGGATAAAGCCTGTTTTTCTTTGATACCAACAGTCAGACACTCTTATGGATATGCAAAAAGAGATTAAACAAAATCAAATGCATGTAATTGATAATCAGGTCAAGTGTGAAATATTAGAATAGGGGATGATTGATGTGTAGGTTTGTCCACAGCAGAAGAAATTGCACATTGTGGGGTTACCAGAGAAGGCAGAGGGTAGAGATATGGTGGCACACTGGTTTCCAGATTGCTCAGTATATGGTCATCTGTCCCACACTGTGAGATTAAGATACAGTGCATAGGATCTTTGTGCTGGGACTTAATGCAAGGAAACTATGACAGCTGATAGTCCAATTTGCCACTTATGAACTAAGGGAATGACTGCTTGCAAAACTAAGTTAGTCAGGGAAAAGTGTTTCTGCGGTAAGGGAAGGGTTTTCGTAGAGCAAGATTGTTGTGCAGAGATGCACAGAAGGAAAAGCTGATTTTTTTCCTTTTAATGCAAGCTTGTAGATATAAGCAGATGGGATTCAAGCTGATTTATTGTGTATATTTTAAGGAGCTTTTTTCTCAAGTGATCAAAACATTTTCAGACTCCAAAGAGGCATTGCAAATATGCAAGGACCAGCAACACATTTCTGAGGCCCAGGCTGAAGAAATAGCATTGGAAAATTTAGCAAAATGCATTTCAGTAATTAAGGAAACATTACCCATTCCCTTATTTAAACAAAAAGGCTCAGCAAAGGACAAATAATTAGACACTTTGAAAGGGAAGTATCAAGTCTGAGTAGAAGGTATTGTTTTGGTGATAACCACTCGATAGACACAATTACCGCTATAGTAAGCATGTAAGGTAGCTGTTTTTGAAGTAAAATTATAAAGGAAGGGGCATGGCCCTTCTGGAGAGCAGATCACAGTATAATTTAACTGAAAATTATGGCATATAAAAGTAAGGGTGTTCCATAATGTTTCTTGCAATGGTAAATTTGCTCTTAGCTTCAATAAAAAGAAGATCAGCTAAGTCTAACTCTGGAAGAATGCCACAAGAAGAAATATAATAAATGTGAATGTTACAGTTTAATGCAGTTAGTTGTATGTTACTGTTTTATGTTTTTTTAATCAAGAAACATCTTTATTGAATTATCACTTATGACATAAACAATCATACATTTATATGAATGAAAACAAATCATATTGACATATTTTCAATTGCAAACATTATACATCACATATAATCTTCTATACAGTCATTGTCAATCAAATATTACATAGCTTATTCAATTCCTGACTTCCCTTAAACCATCACTGTTTTATGTTTTGATATTATACAAAGTATAATAGAGGAATGTAAGGAATATAAGTGAGGAGTGTGATTCTTGTATGCAAAAAATGAACATTACAATGGGCAATCAAACATGAAGCATGTTACAGGGGCACCTCCATCAAACATTGGGGAAACAGATTAGGAAATAATGTCAGCTATAAATTAACACTAGATAAATCAATATGTATTGTAAAATAAGGCCCTACCTTCAGAATGTAAAGGGTTAATTTATGGCATTACTGCCATAATGGAAGCATTGAGATATACTGTATTGCTGAAGTTATGCAATAGTATACTATTTAATTTGTAGTTTAATAACAACATTTAAGTATGTATGAATTATTGTTACTTGTATAAAACAGTTAAATTAATAAGAGAGATGATAATTTGGAGGAATATGTGATAATTTGCTGTTTCAATTGCAGTTTTCAATATCTGAGTAACAAGTCATGGAATGTATGTAAAAGTAGCACGTTATATAGTTTAAAAGAACATCATGCAGGAGAATAGCACAGTATGTGAAGCATGAAGATACAACAAACAGTGTTTTTTTCTTAAAAAATATATATTATGGGTATTATGTGTAAAAGTCTTGACACCTGAATTATGGCAGACAAAATAACCCTAACGGAAAATGTGATTATAGAGAAAGAATTGTGCAGTGATAAGAACTGAGGGCAGCAGCAGTAAGTTAAGTTCTTTTATCTCAATAACATAAGTCTAAACATCATGTGCATTATGACTTAATTAATATCAGTTGGACAACAGTTCTAACAAAGATTCCACATTGTCAATAACAGCAAATAAAACTTTATTACAATGTAATGAATTAAAGTGGAAATTGCTCTTAAATTCTATTAGTTATTTAGGCCTACACGATAAGAAATTATGATCCCATAAGATGATTTTTTTTTGGAAGTAGCGTTTTTATCAATTACATTGGCTTTCATATTTATACAATCGGTTTCAGCATGTGACTGGTTATTTATCTTGATGATGTCATAGTGACAGGTGATTTATTTTTGAGTTATCAGATCTTAATATTGTATCTTTTTTTTGTTCTGAAGAAAACTGTTATATTATCATGACTTTGGTGTTCAACCACATTTTAATTAAGGTTCACTCAGCAGTCTCACAGGTGCTTTCATTGTTTGTTGTATCAGAAAGGACTTATAGCAAACCTAGAGTTATTTTGTTGTAATGTGTGATGATATATGACAAAACAGGTATTGTGAGAATTGTGGCAGCCAGTGAAAAAATTACTGTAGCAGGTCAGATACATTATGTGGCTCATGGTTACTCAAAAAAAAAAACAACTTTTCAACAGAGACTATATACAGCTCAGGGATACTAATAATAAATGTAAGAGACATAAGGTGATATACAGAGTAACTTTTCTGGTAGTGATGAAAGTCTTTTCCATAGGTGGAGTGTTAGCATTTGGTAATGTTGAGGAAGTAATGTCAAAGTTAAATGAATTGCCACCAGATTAACTCTATGAAATAATGGAGACTGATTATATAGGGAATACAAAAAAGATGTAATTTCAGTGGAAGTGGAAGCGATATGGGAGATGCAGCATTAGTAAGAAAAGGGAGAGTATTTTGTGTCATGTATCAAGGGAAAGATGTTATATGACAGGTTTCACACTTCTGTTTGATTGCAAAATATTATGAAGAGAAATATTTGTTAGATATCAATAGTTAAAGTATGTTTTAGACGACTGATCATTGTAGAGATGCGATTTAACTGTGGTAAGATGTAACTTTAAGATTCAATTAGTGGAGCAAGAAATAGAGTGGTTACCAGAAGTTCTGTAACTGAAGTGAAGAGCAATAGGAGGTTCATAACCATTTTATTTTTGTTTAATTTCAAGTATTTTCAATAAACTATGTACATAAGTTAGCATGACTGGCATTCTATTCTCTTTACACCAAACAATGAAATCAAACTTGTCCATTAAATAGCTTGCAATATTGAGGTATTCTTTGGAAAGGAGTCGAGCGACACCTATATGAGGTAATAAGATGCTATAACTACATGTTAATGGCTCTCATTACCTGTTCTGAGTATAGTCTGAACATATCCCAAGACTTTGTATGTATGTGGATTCCTGATGAAGTTCTTTAATGATGGCACCTCCACCTGTATATCAGACCTGGTACTGCAGTCAGGATCTCCACAAACAGGTGAAGAAGCATGGCAATGAGGCCACCCAGTACAACAGCTCCACCTGTATATCAGACCTGGTACTGCAGTCAGGATCTCCACAAACATATGGAGAAGCATGGCAATGAGGCCACCCAGTACAACAGCTCCACCTGTAAGCATATTTCTCAAACGTCCATATGTTTGCAGAATGTCCAGATTTTTGTCTCATGTTTTGGTCTGTTCCTCATAAAATGTGTGGTTTTCTGGCAGATCACTAAGGATTGGTCACTAAATAATGTCAATCATTTGAGTTTCAGACTTCATATCCTTTAGGAAATGTATGCTAACACACATCCTGATACTCTAACAATTTTCTAAGTTTATCAGTGCAATATTTAAAACCTGTCCCTGTTCTGGGGCATTTGCTCCCCCACTATTTTAGGCTTTGTCCAGATTTCTTGTGCTAAGGGTTTGAGAGGTATGCCTGTAAGGAAGACTGAGAAATGAAAAAAGAGGGATGGGTAAGAAATTTAACCTGTTTTTTAACCGAACAGATTGCAAGCTATTCTGAGAGGAGGTCAGGAGATGGCCTGCACTACACATATCAGCACATGCAGACTGTGCCATTGACTCTTGATACGTGCAGTACATCTCCTTGTGTTTGTGAAATTAGGTATGCAGGCAGTCTGACTTTCTAACAGTTGCTGCCTGCAGTAGATAATCCCAGATGCAGTTGTTCCTTCACCAACACTTCTCATTCACTTGAATGGGATTCTCTGTAGCATTAGCTTTGCATATTGGCAAGGTTCACCGATGTGCATTGAAGATTTAGTTTGGTATAGTGAACCTGATTCTTCCTTTTGGAATTGGGCATAGGGCTGTAGTAGTCTCCATTGGCTTACACTGAATGATGACTGACACAACCCTATCTTTTGTGCTCAGGCAATGAGTAACTGCTTGGTATGATATTTTATTCCACATCCAAGTTCTTTTGTAATATTGCTCTAGATATAATGTCAAAATGCAGGCATCTTGTTGAAGGCAGACTAATGTAATCATTGGTTCATGGGTAAGTACTAGATTAGTTACCCTTGTGGACCATTTCAGGCCTATCCAATTTCCCTTTCAAAGTGGAGAGGCAAACCTTGTACCTTGTGTCTGTGGGGCAAACATCTTAATCATTACAAAGTTGCACCCCCTAGGTAAGTACTAGGCTTGCTGCCTTTGTGGGACATTTTAAGCCTAGCTGGTTTCCCTTGGTGAGGATCAAACCCTATACCTCTTGCCTGTGAGATAAATACTTTAACCATTATGCCAGTCCCTAACCCAATCATTGCAGAGTTTTAGCAAGAAAGAGTATATAAGATCTGGTAGCCTTGACAGGGGTAAACTAAATACAATGCTTTGTGTCATGGTGATTGTAGGAAGTTGTGCTACTAAGGAGATCAAAAGAGAATAGTTCATGCCAGTTGTGCTAAAGCTGCTTTAAATGCCAAGGTCAAAAAAAGTAAAAATAGTACAAAAATTGAATATTCTTTCTGATGTTGATGGCCATTCAGGAAATATGAAATAATTTACATGCACAGTCCTTTTTCCAGGGTTAAAGGAGATATTAACTGCTTAACACTGAGCTTGAGGTTTTTATAGAGGAGAGAACTTCCAAACTTTTGACTTATTTTAAAAATTATAAATCACTTACATTAATAAGATTTGCAGTATGTTTATCCCCAGTAAAAGGACTAATGTTCTCTAGGTAGAAATCTTAAGACAGTGAAAACCTTGCTCAGTAGGAGTTAGAACCACTATTTGCAGCAGATTCAAAGAGTGTTTGTAAGAAGTAATACACCATCTAGTTGGTTAAAGTAGGTCTTTATTTCTTCTTCATAGAGGCAGATGAGAGCTGTGAGGTCATGTACTAAAATACACCAGTGCTTTAATGCATGCCTAACCTCTATAGGCAGGACTTAATTAAATATAATTTTATTGTATGTTATTTTATAAATAAGTTAAGATTTTACTAAATAAATGTAATTCAGTTGCCCAGGCATTTGACTTTGATATCAGAACTACCAATCCTCACTCTATTACCTGAAATTCACCATGTAAAAACTTAGTTCTAGAAATTCTACATTTCTCCAAACTGTATAGACTTTTTCTCATTTATTTCTAAGTGGAAGTTATGTAACTTGTCATTCTGATTTTCCCTTCTAAGTACTGATTCTTACGGGTTCACTAGACAATCTCGAAATACTGAAATCCCAAATTTCAGTATTTCGAGGCTGAATAGTCAAAAGTGCAATTATGTGAAACTGCCCTATCTTGAATCCGGAAATGTCAAATCCGCTGTCGTGGTGTTGCATTTGTGACGTGTGGTGCGATTTGTGGATTTAGCAGGGGATTCAGGTAAGTGGTGTTTATGTAAGGGTACTGGGTAGGGATTTTAATGTGTGTGAGTGTGTGTAGTGGTGGGGTTTGTGTGTTTGTGTGTTTAGTGTGGCCTCAGAGTTAGTATATATAAGTAGGGGGGGGTGCAGGGTGGCTTGCCCCCCTGCTTATAGGTAGGGTAGATGTGTTTGTATGTTATGTTGTGTTTGTGTGTGTTGTTTTGTTTCTTGTAGTGTAGTTAGGTTAGTGTATGTGTGTTTGTGTGGTGGTGTGTGTGTGTGTGTGTGTGTGTGTGTGTGTGTGTGTGTGTGTGTGTGTGTGTGTGGTCACGATTTTGGTTTTCACGGTTGGGGGTTTTCGAGTATGTGGAATTTCGACTATTCTGTCTCGAAATACTGAAATTCGAAATTTCAGTATTTCGAGATTGTCTAGTGAATACATATTTGTAATCTTTCACCAAAATCCATAAACTTCCATTTTGCTTTTTAAACATTCATTACTCACTACCCATACATTTATTAATGTCAAGGCTCCATAATAACCCATATATTATCCCAATCAGTTTGTTACTAGAATAACCACACAGTTTATTTCAGATCTTCCCAGGTGTCATATCTCCTAGCTCTTTCTTAGCCATTCTCTACTCATTGTTTGAATTATTAGTACACGACTCTTACAATTTTATAATTAAGTGGCAGAATGGTGCAGTGGTTAATGTTGTTGCCTTACAGCAAGAGGTTCTCCAGTTCGATTCATGGCTAGGGTGACTTCTGTCTGGAGTCTGCATGTCCTCCCTGCATTTGGATGGGTTTCTTCCGGGTAGTCTGGTTTCCTCCCACATTCCAAAGACATGCATCTGGAGTGTTTCTCCCCGGGCCTCCACTGAAAATCGACTTTGTCCTAGTCAGAATTTCCCGGTCAACAAATGTTAAATAAATAATCACTCTTTAGCAAGTAACTAAAACCATTTAGTCTCCTTTCTTTCTCCTTTTCCATAATACTTTAATTATCGCTTCATATATGGCAATATATGCCAATATATGGAGTACCTACCCCATTCTCACACCATTCACTGATAATCTTAACTGCCAATCATCAACCATATGGTAGCAAACATACTCTGCCCTCTCTGTAACAGTGACACTTTAGTACTCTTTTTATGTCCGATAAAGTTATCTCATTATCCGTGTCTTCTGTTCCAATGCTTGATATCATTCTTATCTATCAGTGTCTTTATCTGAATGTAAACCATTTTGTTTTAATGATTTCTAGAATGTTAAGTAAAGTTAAAATTTTCCTTACATATTTCAGCATTCTCCCAACTTTTGCTACTCTGAGCTCCATGAACTAACTGCTCTTTCTCCTTAATCTGGACAGTGAAGAAAAAGATAACACCCTTTCCTTTTTTTTCTTCCTGCATCAAGTGACATTTGTCACCTATGCATTCCATTCATGTTATATTATCCACAGAAATGTGTTTACTGTACTCCTTCTTTGTTTCACTTTCTGCTACAGTATCATTCCCTATGTCTATACACTCTCTCTCTATTCTTTTACTGTTTATTTTTTCTCTTAGTTTTATAAATATCTACCTATATTCTCTAATTAGTTTTTCCCAATAAAAAAGAAACATCATTTTATGCAACATGAATAAAAGGTCCTTATTCCAAATGGTCCAGCTTTGGCGTGTCTAATTTTATTTTTGTCTAAATTAAAAATTCCAAGGCCTATTTTTCGGGGTCTTTTATTTTCATCTGTAAGACCATGTGATCATATGATTTACAAGGTAAGTACGTCCAAGGACAATTTGCACCATGCTGATACCCAAGATGTACCTCTTGCTTCCATAAGGGCAAAACATGTCAGGGTTTGCATGAATTTGTGGATGCCCATCCAGTCATCAAGGTTCTTCTTGAAGGAGGTGAGAGTGTCTCTTTGATTAACATTTAAAGGTAATTTGTTCCAAAGATGGGGTAACCATTATGTAATAAATATATCTCTCCAATTTGTTTTATTCAAGTGTTGGTAGTGGTTTAAATCCTTAGTTTGAGTGCTTTTTGAGTGTTTGTCTTGTGACAATACAAGAGATATAGTATGGGTGGGATATTGATTTCATGGAATGCAAGACACAGATCTCCTCTCAGGAGCTTACATGAGGCAGAATATATGAGTATAGTAGCTATGAGTTTTTAGACCAGCAATGCTTTTAGTTAGGAACCCTGGAAGCCTTTCCAGCTGCATGATATGTTTGGATAGGTACCTACAGAAGAGAGTATTGTACTCTATAACTGGTCTAACTAGGGCTGAGTAGAAAGGGGTCATAATGTATTTGGCTCTGGATGAGATGCCTTTGGCAATTAGTTGGTTTAGGTAGAAGGATTTTCTCACTAATTTTGCTACATGATGACTGAAGAAGAAGGAGTTATTGACCAAAGTACTGCTTCTGTCTGAAATGGAGTACCAGCTATACTATAAGATGTGAGCAAGGGATACTTATTAAACATGCCAATACTGCACATTTTCCATTAAGCTTAAGCCCTTCTTCTGTAGACCATTGATTAGTAAGGGTTGGCTTTTGCTGTAACAAGTTTTCATCTAAAGGGATATAAATGATAACATCCAGTGCACAGTCATTAGAAAATCTGGTTAGCCACAGGTCTGGGTTTACTGTATGAAGGTCAGAAAAGTTTATGCCAAAATGGAGGGGTTCCAGCACTGAGTCCTGGGGTTCTCAGCTAGCTACCTTCTTGCTATATGAAGTGGCAGCTGCTATCATAATTATGTGGGTTCTGTTTTTCAGACAGTTTTCAATCCATCTAACCACAAGGGAGTCTACTTTAAGATATCCATTTATACTATTACTACCTTATGGTTCATGAACCCAGTCTGATTTATTGTACAATACTTTTTCTTGAATCCCTCACTTTTAAAAATTTAGTCCATTCTGGTTTATAATTTATTCTTTGTGCTCCACTGTCTATAATCTATGTTAACATTTTTTGAAACATGGCATCTGATTGTCCTCCTTTGTACTTTTTTCCCTAACATTTTTCAACATACAGGTAAAATTACCACCCTGTACTAGGTTATTTTTCAAATGTAATAATGGTCTCATCATACCTTATAATCATATGCCTCTTTCTGGTATCACTCGAATATAAGAATTAATAAACTTGTACTTCTCTGTGCCTATTTCAGTGTCAGTCCCTACAGCCCTATCCAGATATGCAACAGTAACTTATATAACTGCCCTTAAATTCTTCTTAACCAAATTTATGACCCTCTAAGTGTGTCCTTTCCCCATATGATCATATGCTTTCACTTTATAGGAAACATTTTATTGTTTCTAAGGAATGTAAACTAGCTTCTTAAAAAAATGCCTCTACACTTTTACCCTAGCTACATACGTTTAACTTTACTCAGCTCTTGCAAGATGGTACTAGACAACACTATAACAGCAATATATATATATATATATATATATATATATATATATATATATATATATATATATATATATATATATATATATGGGTCTAGGACTGTTCATTAAAAGCTTGTTTCCACAAAACGGAAACTGACTGTAAACTCACTTTTGTGAAAGTGCTTTTTCACAGAAAATGCACTTTCGCGAAAGAGAAATAAAAAACAAAAAAAAAAATGACAAAAGGGCTGTTGCTGAGATCGTGGCACAGCGGAGACAAGGAAATATTCCCCTTTCCCCACTGTAGTAGGATCTTGGAGTGAGAGTATAAAAGTAGGAGGGTGTGGGGGCCCCCCTGCATAAATGTGATTACTGTTGTTTTTTTTTAAATTTTGTCATTTTTTTTTTTCTCTTCCACAAAAGTGCGTTTTCGGTGAAAAAGCACTGTCGTGAAAGTGAGTTTGCCCGTTTCTGTTTTCATGGAAACAGGTTTTCGGTGAACAGTCCTAGATCCATAAGTGTATATATATCTATATATGGATCGACTTTCATTGCACGAAAGTACCTTTAGCCGAATGCCAAAACAATGAGCTTAATTAACCGAAACCTCACTTCCAGGCAAATGAATATTATAGAAAGCTAAATTAATGAATATACAGTTACTGAACATTAGTGTCCTTATATCTTTAAATCAGGAAGAGAAGTGATAGTATCCGTATGGACGTACCAACAGTAATCATGGCGGATATATGTAGGAACGCTCCAGGAGTGCTGGGTGAAACATACAGAACTACAAAATCTCAAAGTGGAGGACAAATTCTGATCATTGAGGGGTATGTGTATCATTTAGAAAAGATGGCTAAAACAAAAAGTATTGGTGCTGTAAACATAAAGTGTCTCAATTGTGTAAAGGCAGGGCTATAACAGCAAGTGTGACATGAGGGGAGGAATTAGTTTAGTCTGTAGCATACAATCGTTCATGGGAACCTGACGAGGTGGAAAAGTATGGAGCTTGCCATAATTTAACGCAGAGAGCTGCTCTGTTAAGAGATTCTCCATGTATTATAGTTGATGCTATAACGTCTTCTTCATTGGATTATGCCCCAACCCTGCCTAGCAGAAGAGCTATGTTGCAATGAGTAAGAAGGGTTAGAGTAAAGCAAAGAGGTGGTCCTTTAACATCTACATTAAGTTTAGCAGAAATTCATAGTGGTGATTTCCCATTAAAAGAAGAAAGGTTTATTGAGAAAAAAATATGTAACGCTAGCTGTGAAAATATAGTTGTCATACTTAACACTTCTCACAATTTAAGTGATCTGAGCAAGTCTGATATCTGGCTTATTGATGGCACATATTTTGTTCAAGTTACTGAATGTCGGCAATTATATACAATTCATTCCTTAGTGAAGTATGGAGCATACACTAAAAGTGTGCCCTTGGTGTATTGCTTAATAGGTAAGAAGTCTCTTGGCTGTTACAATTACATGTGGCAGTCTCTATTTGAATTGTTTAGTAAAGAAAGTTTGGAATGTGACGTGTTTTACGTGCTATGTGACTTTGAGATAATCGCTGTCAAGAGCATTAAATTAAATGTAAATAACATGACATGTAAGGGATATGTCTTCCATTTCAGAAGGAATATTTGGGGAAAGGTACAATCTCTTTGTTTGGACTTTCTATATAATTCCAGCATTAACTTTCCAATTAGCAGTGAAACAGCTGGCAACATTAGCATTTCTGGATAAGAAGGATGTTATTCCAATCTTTATGAGATTGAAGGAGTGTTTTCCAATTGAGAGTAAAGACCTTGTGAAGTATTTTGATGAATGGCATTTGTATGGGAAACCTCAGCCATTCAGTACTGGCTCTACAGCTTGTATTAAGTTTCCGACGTTGTTTCCCATACATTTCTGGAATATTTCTATATTGACTGAACTATTTTTGCCAAGAGCACAGAATGCTGTGGAGGCTTGGCATTGTATAATTAAATGTATTACTGGGAAGCATGTGTGTGATGTGTACAGTGTGTTAACTGCCATTGTGAGAGAACAAAACCGAGTGGATGAGATCAGACATTGGTTGTCTGCACCTTGTCCTCCTCCCCCTAAAAAGCGAACATTGCTAAGAAGACAACAGCAGTTTCAGATGATATTTGATAACAAGGAGGAGTATGATATCATGGATTATGTGAGGACATTCGTCAACCCTTTTAAAAATGTAAACAGAGAAACTGTTATAAATTTGTGTTGTGTTATTGATAGTTTATTTTCATTTTCATGTTGGATTGTTACACTATTTTCAGAGTTCATCAGTGGAGTGTCTTTATATGGTTTCTGAGCACTGGTAGCATAGGTTCATAGGTTCATAGGTTCATACTAGGCTATCTGCCCTAAGGCATTTATAAGCCTAGCCCAAAGTTTTGTGGCTTACGCCACCCCTTATGAAAAAAAAAGTGCCCATGCCCATGTTGTTGTTCTGTCTCTGTCCAGCACCACAGAGAGATGATTCCTGGGGTAAAACTCGATCCCATCCACAGGTCAAGATTTCTCTTGAACAGAGCCAGCGAGGTGCTCTGCCTCACATGGACTGGGACTTGGGTGAGGAAATGCATATTCACCGATGTTGTATTCGGTAATATCTGCTTCGTGTATATGTATTTCTGTGGAAGTGAGGTTTCGGTTGATTAATTCATTGTTTTGCCGTTTGGTTAAATGTACTTTTGGGCAATGAAAGTCTATATATATATATATATATATATATATATATATATACACACACACACACACACACACACACACATATATATATATATATATATATATATATATATATATATATATATATATATATATATATATTACTTCTTCAAAGACCCATTCCACCTTCTTTCTCCTAAATGTGTGCTAACTGTCTCAATACCTGAAAATTACTGCGAGTGACACTCATCAAGGGAACACTGAAGAATGCAATGTTAGCTTATCAGGCCTAGAAAGAAGGGATATTTTAATGCAGTTTTGTGTTTGCCTTTCATTACGAGACCCCTTTAATGTAAAGGTGGACAGCACAGTGGTGCAGCGGTAGCATTGCCACCTCACAGCAAGGGGTTCTCTGGTTCGATTCTCAGCTGGGGTGCCTTATATGCGGAGTCTGCATGCCCTCCCTGTGTTTGTGTGGGTTTCCTCCCACGTTACAAAGACATGCATATGGAAGACTTCTCCCTGGGCTTCTGTTGAAAATTGGCTTCATTCCAAGTTGGACTTTCCCGGTTAACAAATGTTAAATTTATTTATTTTACACTTGTTGACCGGGATAGTCCGACTGGATATATGTCCATTTTCAGCAGAGCCCCAGGGAGAAAAGCTCCAAGATAATAATACACATTGAACATTTAGTAAATGCTAGTTTCAAGCAGATTACAGTCATAAGCAATACTAGCATTTAGCACATATAGTACTAACTTATTATAAAACACTTTACAAAACATAACATTATTTTTAAAGTTATATATACATAACATTACATTCAGGTTTAAGACACATTGAGCAGCAGTTATACAATTGACGCTTCCTGAAATGGTGTGGTAGAAAAAAAACTGAAGTAGTTGAAGGTAAGGCACCTAAGAAATAGAGAGGTCACTAGTTGGGGTTAGTGCAAGGACATAACCAATGATATTTGAAGTATTTCTTGAGTTTGTTTTTGAACTGAGTTAGTGAGGGTTCTAGGGTCAAGTCAGCTGGGAGTCTGTTCCATATTTTTCCAACAAAGTTGGAAAACAGAGAGTCTCCAGCTGAGTAGTTGGATTTGTATGTTTGAACTAGGAGATAATATTTTTTTTAGTGCAGGTGTATTTTCTGGTTGGTAAAGGACTTTATGTGCCACTATTAGCTGGTTGAACTGCAGTAGGCTTGGCAGTTCAAGCCATCCTAGGCAATTTAGGGTGTGACAGTGGTGTGTCCGATAGGCTGTGCCAGTAGCAAATCTGGCATTGTGGTTATAGCAGGATGATAGTTTATTAAGATCTGTTTTGTTTAAGTTGGAGAATAGAGGTGAGGCGTAGAGAAGAATTGATAGCAGATGGGAATGGGCAGTTGCAGTTCTAGCAAGTGGGGTAAGGAAAGGTTTGATTCTGTAAAGAGAGCCAAGTTTTTTATTAATGGTTTTGATAGTTTGATTGATTGCGCATCAAACTTCAGGTTGTTATCAACTATGACACCCAGTAGTTTAGTTTGGGCTTCTGGGGAGATTATATTGCCATTGTTAGCAGTTATGTTGAAGGATGGCAGGGGGGTCCTGCATGTGGGGGAGAAGAGGAGCAGCTTAGTTTTGTTGGGGTTTAGGATTAGATGTTGATCGGAGAGCCATTTTTCCACTGTATTGAAGGTATTTTGGGTTAATGTGAATAAAGTAGCTGGTGAGGTGTCAGAACAAATCAAGGTGGAGTCATCCGCATATTGAATGTAGGTAGCATCTGGGATGACTGAATGAAGATCGTTGATAAAGATGGAGAAAAGAAGCGGTCCTAGTATTGAGCCCTGAGGGACTCCTAATGTGATGTGTAGGCGAGATGATAGCCTGTCCTGCCATAGAACTGCCTGTTGCCTGCCCTGCAGGTAGGATTGAAACCAATGGAGTGCATGGTTGTTTAAGGAGAAGGCCTTCAAGGTATTTATAAGCATTTTGTGGTCAACAATGTCAAAAGCCTTGAATAGATCTAGAAAGAGTGCTGAGGATAGTTTGTTATTATTGTGGTTGTGGTTAATGACGGTAGAGAAAGAGAGGAGGGCAGAAGTAGTACGGTGGTGTGGCTTAAAGCCATGCTGAAAGTTGGACAACAGCTTGTTCTGTGTGAGGTAGTGCATGAGCTGTATGTGTACACACTTCTCCATAATTTTAGCTAGAGGTGACAGAATAGCTATGGGTCTAAAGTTTGACAGTTCAGTGGAACTGCCTCTTTTATGGAGAGGTATGACATGGGAGATTTTCCATATAGTGGGTACAGTAGCTTCAGATATAGCTCTGTTGATCAAGATTGAGGTGGGGTATGCTGTGGTGTCAGCAACCTTTTGCAGATAGTCTGCACGGAGGAGGTCAGCAGCCAGGGTGGTGGGTCTTAGTTTCTTAAGTAGGGCATGAATAAGTTGAGTAGCAACAGGTTGGAAGGTAAAGTATGTTTGGGTACTGGGTCTAGCTGCATTAGAATTAGAGCCACTGGGAGAGAGTTGGCTGGCTAGAGACTGGATAGTCTCTGTGAAGAAGCTGTTGAAGTTATTAGCAATGTCTACTGGGGATTTTTGTTGGGAAGCTGAGGGGAGAGGAGTGGCAGTTTGGCCTGGGTGGAGTAGTTTGTTTATTCCTGCCCAGAAATTTTGAGGTTTGTTTTGGTGTTTTGCAGTAGATGGTAGTAGTGGTTCTTTTTGTCTAAGGTTATGGATTTTTTGGTGTTATTCCTTAACTGTCTGAATCTTAGTTGATCAAGTGGGGCTTTTGTTTTTCGGTAGGTGGCCCATGCTTTGTTTCTGAGTGAAATTTTGGTTTTGGTATCTTTAGAAAGCCATGGTGCAATATTAACTTTGGTTCTAATAGATTCTATTAGCGGCTGGGAGCATGGGAGTTAAGAATAGCAAGGAATTTGGTGTAAAAGTATGCTACTGCTTCATCTAGGGGGAGACTTCTTAGTACTGACCAGTTGCATGCCTTAAGTTCATTTTGAAACTTGGTGAGAATAAAATTCTTGTTGTTTCTTAATGTTCTATAGGTGAGTTGGTAGGAGCAGTCTACCTTGAGCTTGATTACATAGGTGAGAAAGTGGTCACTTAGGTCATCAGGCAAAGTGCCTGATTTATAGGATTGAAGATGGGTATTAATGAGTATTCAGTCTAGGGTACTTTCCTTGTTATTGGGTTTTCCTGTCCTGGTGGGGGAGGTTAAGATTTGAGTAAATCCACAGAGGTTTATGTGGGTTGTGGGGGATTCACAAGAGCAAGTGTTTCAGTCAAATAAAAATAAAAAATAAATAAATGGATGAAAAGGGTCATAGTTTTAGTCTAATGCCCCTCGTGGTTATATACATTTCATAACCCATGTTTATAAGCTAATAGGCCTGTGTAGGCTACAGTATACATAAACTTTCAAGATACCAACAAATCAAACGATTTGCTTCTGAATATGAGTCCTGAGAAGAAGAAAGGCAGAAAGGCAAGTGGTATTCATAGTCCGGCTATTCACAGATGTGCAACAACAATCAGTGATTAGCAATGCTTCTATTGTATTTAAAGAAGTTAAGTGTTTAGCCCTGCAATTAAATGCTCACAGCAGCTTTTAACATCTTATCAGACATAAAATGAGCAAAAAAACCCATCACAGTTATGTGCAGAAGGAGCAGTATGTACATAAAGTTACAAAAGCTTTTGATTTCTTTTGATAAGTGACTGCGGGAGCGAGCCTCTACAAGAACCTGTATTGAGCTGTGCGGAGTATTGCTAGCCCACAGCTTACCTGAACTATAATAAGGTTTCTTCACCCTGTTTGGGCTTTTATAAGGTTAGAAAGGGAAAAGATACGAAAGCTAGAAATAGGGGATAAAGAAGACAAGGGAAACACAGAAAGAGCACATTGAGGACTGTGTAAAAGACGTATGAGAGGAGGGGTCACTATTCTTTTGTAGGGACAGACTCCATTTTCCTTTTTTGATTCGGAAGTTGGGAAAGGAGTAAGAGCAGAGGGTTTAGGAGAGAGTGTTAGGGATGAGTTAAGGAGGAAAGACAGATAAAAGACAGGCCAGAGAGAGACAGGAACACTATGGTGGGAACAAGGCATACAGATGTCATACAAGCACAAAAAGGAGGGGAGAGAAATGTGTAAAACAGCTATCATCCAAGTCCAGAGAATCTTAATTTTCCACCTTCCATAAGTGACCTAGAGAGGAAGACCTAAGTGGTGTGGGGATGGATTCCTCCAGCGGTTTGATGGTCAGAGCTGACCAGGTAAGACAGTCTTGCACCTGTAAGAGAGATTGTAAGAGTTGCAGGTGTTTCTACACCACCCACTCAACTGTTGCCTCAAACAGGACCTGAAGCTCATTGTGTTCATGGCTTACCAGACTCCCATGCAATGAGGGACCCATGGGGTATACCCATCACACCTACCCAGTGAAAATGTCCTCAAGCAGGCAAGGGCAGGTGGTGAGTGATCCCTCACCTAGCAGGTATGTGGCTGAGTGGGTTCCTATTATTTAAGCTAATGCTTAAATTTGTGAATGCTGTTTCATCGCGCGTGATTACACCAAATGGCAAATTGCCGAAAGCACAGAACAGCAATTTTTTTCCCTCGGGAAAAAAAATCACTGGGACGTTTTTGGGACTTTTCCATTTCCTCCACTGTGGTGCGATCATGGAGTTGGTATATTTAAGTAGGGGGTGTGGGGGATACAGCCCCCCACTTAATTTTGTGTTTGGATTTGTTTTTTTTTTTTTTACAACTCAGCAATTTTTTTTTCCCCTGGGGAAAAAAAAATCACTGATCCATACGTTCAATATTTTGGAATTTTGGGCATTATGGGTCTATTATATAGCGTTGACAATTTAGTGTTTTCGCTATTATAATATAGATCTGGCTGAGCCATCCCTGGGTCCTCTTGACCTGCGGAAAAAGTAACATAAAAGGGAGAGAGAAAAAAACAATTTGAGGGAAACAGAGAGAGAGAGAGAGAGAAAGATGGAACCAAGGAATGGGACTCAAGTGCTTCTGAAAAGACTGGAATTTATTTAATAAATTAAAGATTTATAGATTTATTCATAAATTGCTATTAAGCAATGTTACACATATTTCAATTCTTGAATGAGTGAATTCAAAGAAATATTTATGGATGGCACTTGGTTACTAATGGTTGTTATATGATATGAATTATTAATATCTTTGCCACTTTATGGATTACTGCAACACTATGTTACACTGGCAGCTATGCTGTCACTATCTGTGCAGGCAATGTTTATATCTAATGCATTTCCTTGTAATTCAGTAGTTCTGTGTAATAAATTGACATGATTTCTCTGTATTTACTATGCAGACTGTGATCTATCAAACAGAAACTTGGCACTGCAACTTTTGGAACTTTTTGCAGAACTTTTACTTTTTAAGGGATGTATTTTAATATGACATTTTCATATGCTTCACTCTTATGAGGGCTCTGCATGTCTTACAATATTTCTCTATTTTTGGTTTCTGATTTTTATTATCTCTGTGGAGCATTGAGAAAAAAAAACAGAACATTGCTTGTTCTTTGCATTTGTGTAAGCATCATGGTTGAAAGCAATTCATTAAGTACTACTTCTATTAGATTAGTTTATAGTCTTTTAACTGATGTCAAGACATTTCCACCCTTACATATTTCATGTTCTGAAGCAGTCCATTGTCTTTTCCTGAGAGAAATGCAAATATTACTGTGTAAATTTGTGACTGGGCCTTGGTGAAGTGCTTGTTGAAAAAGAACAGCAAAGATGAAAAGGTATCCACCCTGGAAAAGCTATCATGGTGTACGTCTTTTCTTCATGAGCAGTATGGCGTATAACTTTAATAAACTGTTACTATCAGTATTGAACATTCCTGAGCTGATACATTCAGAGTGTGTCTATGGTGTGTGGCGTACCAGTATGGATATATTGATTGGCTTCATAAACGTGTACATGATCCATGGCAGCAGCAGATAGTCGATTTTGGGAGGGAAGGCCACATTTCCTCAAGGGTTGCTACCTTTATAAACAGTTTCTAGCGAGCAGTCTAAACTGCAATAAAATACTTACATAAATGTTTAGCTGTGTGTTTCCCATTATTTTTATACCATGGTTATTTATTAATGAATTATCCATGTTATTCGGGATGACCTAAAGCATTACAGTTTGCAGTAATGGAATCATGCCCAATATAACGCAGTGTAGCCAATTTCTGCACAGACTCCACTCTCACCCCAACTTTTGTGTACTACCTTTATGAAGCAGAAGAAACCTCTGGAAATCATCAAAAACTACACCATTATGTGTTTAGATAGTATTCCAACATAATTATGATAGCTTTCATAGTATAAGCTGAATTTCTGCTATGATGAAGCAGTTACATTTTATGAAGCTATTAAAAAGAATAATTGCTATCATCTTCAGACTGAGTAACAAAGCATGACTCTGACATGGTAGCAATGATATCTTTTCTGCAACAGACATGAAACATTTAATTTCTGCTATTTTGAATAATGCTTTCTGATATGTACTTATACATACACATATCACACAGAAATACACAAACATGCGTGTGTGTGTGTGTGTGTGTGTGTGTGTGTGTGTGTGTGTGTATATATATATATATATATATATATATATATATATATATATATATATATATATATATGTATATATATATATATATATATATATATACAGTATATGTATATTATAATAAAAAGAAACAAATTACTACTGAAATCAGGCCTTCTTTTCTTGACCTCCTGCTCTCAGAAGTGGTGGATCCCTGATAGGGATGATAGGTGATTCCCTCAACCCCTGTCACATATCTATTTTTTTTTTTTTGTATTCTGAGCTACTGGTGAGCTGCTCCAACTTTCACAGGTATGAATCCTATAGTAGCTATTGGAGTATTTTGGTCTCCTTGTTGTAGGTTCATTGATTAGTACTAGGCTAACTGCCCTTGCTGGCGATTTTAAGCCTAGGCAATTACCTCATGTGAGAATTAAACCCTGCACCTTGTGTCTGTAAGCTAAACACCTTAACCATTATGCCAACCTCCTATCATCTTGGGGCTCGTCTCTGGGCTTTACCATTTGATCTCCTTCCATAGTGTCAGTACAAGATCTAGAATTCTAATGCAGAGGATACAAGGTTTAAAGCAATCCTTCCTGGAGTGCGACATCACTCTGCCCAGGCCATACACCCATATAGGGATGCTACATATTGAATTGTAAGCTGTTGAAAGGATTGGTCTTCTAACAGGACATGTAGTCCCATGCAAGTCCATTTTTTACTTGTTCCATTTTCTTTGTTTAAATAAATGGAAAACTTCCTGGAATGTAATATCAGGACAGAGGAGGCTTGTCCCAGGCAGTTTTTAATTTCTTATTTATTTTAATGCCAATATTCTGTGAATGTGAAACAATAGCTGTGTTTTACATGCAGAGTGGTAGCCACTTCGTCTGGTGCCAGTGCAACATCCCGATCTGATGCCCTTCAACTCAAGTGATCTGGTGCTCCTCATTTCCTCCTAAAGAGAAATGGCAGGACATCTGTGTCATGTTTTCATGTTCTAATTGACAGCAAAACAAACAAACAAAAAACAAAAAAAAGGTCACCTGCTCATTAGTTAACGCCCTCATGTTCTCTATGACAGCATAAAAAAAAGTCTGGTCTTCATATAATCTGATGATGCTCCCGTCTCTCCAAAGAAGAAATAACAACTCTATCCTCATGCCTGCATGAAAAAAAAAAAAAAAACAAAAAGCTAATCACACTCCTAAGACTATGCCCAGGGTGACTGCCACCTTTGGCCCACACTAGCTACATTTCTCTTTACATGTGCTCAAGGTTATTAATATATACCAAATTTAATTTCTTTAGCACTTCTTTAGGAGCTTACAGACAATTCTGGAAAAAATAAATTAGGAAATGCTGTCAAAAAGTGTTATGTGACCTTTAATTTTACCCTGCGGTAGGTGATCAGTATTTTTCTTACCTTGTGGTTGGGACTGTGAAGGGGAAGTAAGGTGTGATCGAATAACAGCAGTAGACAGTATTAAATCTAGCATTACTAGTCTTAGAAATGTACACATAGCACGTACAAAGTATAGCATGCTTTAGTGTGACTGGAACATGACTGGTGGTCAAGCAACTCACCCATGGCAAGCCAAATGTATTTACCTCTACAGGATGGGATATGCATGTGCTGTAGAATGTGATCCATTGAGGTTAGCACAGCTGAGCCTTATTTGCATAAGTACTTCTTAAAATGACCCCAGCTTATACCATCTGGCCTCAGGCCACCATTTTAGTCTTTGCTGGGCTCTGTGCTTTCACTATAGTCAATGAAAAGTACAAATGAATTAAAACATTTAATGAACAACAGGGATAAGCATAAATAATTAGGAAAATGCAGTTATCACTTCAATTCACTCTCATCTCTTTATTAGTAGCTTATATATACTAGTAAGATATGACAGTTAATATTATTTAATGGATTATAAGTGCCATGCTTGGAATTGTGTTAAGTGCCATTTTCAGGGCTGTTTACATGTGTCGAGTGGCTTACTGCTGACAGTGGTCACTATCAATTGGTAAAGGACAGGTGCAGATAAATGGACAGCTGATGCAATTAATTAGTAGAATATAAAACATATTGCATAAACTATGGACTACCACACCCATACAGCAAACACATAGAGGTATATGTATCAGTACTGTAACAGAGGAATAGGAAATGCAGGCAGTATGGAAAAAAGTGGAAAACACAACTCAGAAGTAGTAGTGCAAAGTAAATATCACTATTTAATTGTATATATGTTATGCATTAGCATGCATGGTCCACATCTCCTGAAAGTATCATATAAGGAAGGCAGATATCACATTATCACCTTTATCTCTATATGTGATTGCTGGTTACAAAATGATGCAATAGTAGGAAACAAGGTACAGAAAAGACAAAATCTGTCTGGAGGTGAATCAGATTGTTATGGATGATGTGAGGACATAAGGGATTCACATTTTCAGAAAAAAGGGGACTAAAACAGGCAGAGTGCTAAGGCCAGGCCAAAAGCTGAGCAGAATGCAATTGCTTGTATCAGCACTTTTGGTTGCCCTTTCACACTCTAATCTTTGACAACAGATAAAGAGTACTTTATCTCCATAAGGGGTGATGACTTTGATGCAGATGAAGATGATGCAGGAATCATGTGAGGTGATCTTTTTTTTTTTTTTTTTTTTTAACAAAACACATCTTTACAGAATCGCACTTATGACATAGGCAATCATACACTTGCATAAATGAAAACAGACCATATTGACATATTTTCAGTTGCAAGCCTTATACATCACATATAATCTTCTGTACAGTCATTGTTAATTGAACATTACATACCACATTCAATTCCTACCTTCCCTTAAACCTCATTCCTCTTCCAAAACATTATTCTGCTTGTATTTTTCCCACAAATTCCATTTTTTATATGTAATTTGCTACTACCCTTTTCTAAAGATCCCACTTCTATTTTTGTTTTTATCTCTGTTACTATACTCACTACTTCTAATACGGTTGGTTTAGACTTTGATTTCCATTTTCTAGTAATTACATTTTTGGAAGCCACCAGAACATCCGAGGTAGTCTTAATACCAATACCTTCAAACCCCTACAACAACCAGTCAGGTAGTGTGGAAGGTTAGAGTGCAGCTCAATTTTCAACATTATGCTAACATTTATTTGGCATGACACGTGCAGATATCAAATGTGTATATTTCATCATCATGCATGCCATCAATATCAGATGTGGCAGAAAACGTACAGACAATTAATGGTATTTTTTTCAAAATACTTATAAGTACAAATAATTCCACCTGTCACAGGTCACATTAACTACATGTGCAGACATTTCTTTACAAGACCAGCACCAGAACCAAACTCATCCCGTGCCTTGCCACAGCAAGCTGATGTTGACAGTACTGATGACTGCCGACAATGATGCCATAATTCTCATATTCATGACACAGCTTGAGGATAGTGACACACAGTGTCGAAGTGTACTGGCAGGGACACTACACCACATCAAGAGGATATCTCCTTAGGCAGTAACAATAGCTCACACGGTCAGCAGAATGACTACATTTATTTATGTTTTATTTATTTACTTATTGCTTTATTTATTGACATTTATTTACTTAAGAAGAAGAAGATTTACTAGGAAAGTCTGACTGGGCAAAGATACCCATTTTAAACAGAGGTCCAGGGAGGAAAACTCCAGTTGTTTTTCTTTCGGCTTTTCCCGGTTAGGGGTCACCACAGCAGAACTCCGGTCCGCTAATGATTGGCAGTAGATTTTTACAGTGCCGAGGTGCCAGCTCGATGCCCAACCTTCAACGAAGACACACCCATTCACGCATGTTTTTCGAATGTTACTCGACCATGGGGGGGACATGCAAACTCCATACAGAAGGTGCTCCAGCTGAGAATCGAACGGGAGAACCTCTTGCTGTGAGGTGACAACACTACCGCTGCACCACCGTGACTTGGAGGAAAACTCCAGTAAAGACAATATTAAGACTATCACAGATACTGATTTCAAATAGCATGTTGCTGCAACAATTCATAGAATTTGGAATTTGATTCAGTACACTATTCCCTTCTCTTTCATTTGTGAATTTTGTGAGGTTTGCTACCTGTTTGTATCATAGTCTGTTTTTGTATTCTTTGGTAGTAGTAAAATGGATTTTAAGTGACTGTCATAGTTTCATTGACTAGTACATTTACATATAAGAAAACTGCGTGTTACTGTAAGTGTACTTTTGCTGTTGCCACTTTAAAGTAAAAAAATGAGATCAGAGCATAAGGAAACTAAATAATATAAAAATAAGAATAAAAAGCTGTTACTCTGTAGTCCTTTTTAAAAATGTTCTAATGGCCTGTGATATGTCCACTTGCTTAACAAAGAGCATGTTCTTTCACTGCAACTGTTGATGCTGAGATGAGGAGTGGAGCACTAGGTCTCCTTGTTATGTAGTGTGAAGCATGCAATGCTGTGGTAGTCTTTACAAGTTTACATCCTGCTCTCAGTTTTTCCAAAGTGGTTGCAATGATTCACAGTTAACTTGACCATTTGTATTATTTTAGAGCATTTCTCCTCGGGCCCCCGCTGAAAATGGGATCTGTCCCAGTTGGACTTTCCCAGTAAACAAATAACTAATGAGAAATGACATTACACCAGCTCTGTTTCCTGAATTAGCCTAACATTTATGTTGTCATTGTATTTGTGATTCTTACTGAGATTCAGAGCCGCGGTGGTGCAGCGGTAGCATTGTTGCCTCACTGCAAGAGGTTATCCTGTTCGATTCTTGGCTGGAGTGCCTTCTGTGTGGAGTCTGCATGTCCTCGCCATGGTCGAGTGGCGTTCGAAAGACATGTGTGAATGGGCGTGCCTTCGCTGAAGGTTGGGCGTCGGTCTGGCAACTCGGCACCATAAAAATTTGCTGCCAATCATTAGCGGACCGGAGTTCCGCTGTGGCAACCCCTAACCGGGAAAAGCTGAAAAGACAAACTGAGAGTTCATTACCTGCTGTCTGCTGAAAATGGGCTCTGTCCCAGTCAGACTTTCCCAGTAAACAAATAACTAACGAGAAATGACATCATGCCAGCTCTGTTTCCTGAATTAGCCTAACATTTATGTTGTCATTGTATTTGTGATTCTTGCTGAGAGTTCATTACCTGCTGTCTGGTCACAGCAATGCATTAATATTGCAGATGACCATCTTATACATTACTCAGAAGTAAATACAGATATACTGTACAGCCATTGTAATGTAATAACCTTGCAGCAGTTTAACATTTTTTTTCTTGATGTATCACCACCTTATAGTTCTTTGGTCAGTTTTTAATAAATCATTGTAGTTATTTCAGACTGAAACTGGACCATACTACTTCCTGGTCATTAAAAATACCATAAGCCTTCCTAAATCTATCATATTAAAGGAACCACTTCACCACTGAAGGCTATGCATTTCTAAATAATCAGAAATGTAATTAATTTATTAGTTTTAAGCAATATTTTGGTAGAATGGTTGAGGTGTTTACCTTACAGACACAAGGTGCAGGGTTTGATTCTTACATGGGGTAATTAGCTAGACTTAAAATAGCCCACAAAGGCAGTTAGCCTAGTAGTAATCTATGAACGTAAGTAAGGTAGGTAGATCTGTTCCAAGGAGTTGTGTTGCTTTGTATTCATCAAGTAAGGGGAGTTTTCTTAGTGTGTGGCGACCGATCAAGTAAGGGAAAGTTAGCAAGGTGTGTGTGTGTGTGTGTGTGTGTGTGTGTGTGTGTGTGTGTGTGTGTGTGTGTGTGTGTGTGTGTGTGTGTGTGTGTGTGTGTGTGTGTGTGTGTGTGTGTGTGTGTGTGTTTGTGTGTGTGTGTGTGTGTGTGTGTGTGTGTGTGTGTGTGTGTGTGTGTGTGTGTGTGTGGGTGTGTGTGTGTGTGTGTGTGTGTGTGTGTGTGTGTGTGTGTGTGTGTGTGTGTGTGTATATGTATGTGTGTGTGTGTGTGTGTGTGTGTGTGTGTGTGTGTGTGTGTGTGTGTGTGTGTGTGTAAGTAAAATGCTCCATTAGGTATACTGGGTGGTTAGTGTTACTCAGGCTCAAATCCTGTACCTTAGGTATAAGAAACAAGAGCCTGAATTCTCTGTCCATATTACTACCTGTGGTTCAGTGAATTGAGTCCACAGCTCCCAACTGTCCAGATTTTCAAGGAATGTCTGGAATTTTGGCTCCTACTTTTGGTCTGTTCTGTTCCTCTTAAAATTTATGGTTTTCTGGCAAATCAGTAAGAACCGAATTCACTAAATAATGACAGCCACTTAAGTTTCCATCTTCTTACCTTTCAAGAAACGCATGGTAACAGAAACCATTTTATTCTAGCAACTTTCTAAGATTATATACGCAATGCTTAAAATGTCTCCCTGGTTTTGGGCCTTTGTCCCTCCCCCCAATAAATTTTGACTTTTTCCAGATTTCTTGTGCTGCAAAGTTGAGAAATCTAGTTGAGTGTCAAGTGAATTTCACAAGGAAGAGAAGTTAAGTGCTGCTTATGCCAAGTATGCTTGCATTATTAGTAACACAACAGATAGCATGCTTGCATTTGATGCAGAAGGCTGTGGATTCTACTCCCACAGTATCTCGAATTTGTCAATGGATTGCTGATACTGTGTTGTTTAAAGGGGGTGGATGCTGCCATCCTGAGAATGTCTTAGTGACTATGAACCTGTTATCAGTTTACCATCCATTCCCTGTTGCTAGCTTATTTTTTTAATGTAACACAGGCAATTTATTCTTCAAGGGCAACAGACACTTTATTTGTTGATGAAACAATGAAACATAAAGTTGTTTGCTAGCATCATTTCTTCATTAGTTACAGATCTCTTTAATGTGGAATTATTTAGATGATGTTTACTTCTGCAGAGATTGTGCATATTTACTGATACTGGTGGATTGTAATGACAAAAGTCTGAGTAGACGTTTATGACGTTAATGTTCTGAATTGGGCAGTTTTGTCATTATTGGTTAATATATTTTCTTTCATTGCTTATTGGAAAAATGTTCAAAACAATAAATTTAAAACATGTTGTAACAAGTGTGTATTATACAAGGAATATAATTTAATATGATCAGGAATGTGAATCATATATGTGCGCAAGTGGCCTATCATTTGATAACAGCCCAAAGGTGACCTTTACAAACTCACCAAAGCCCATACTACATCCCTCTCCACTCTAAATCTATCTAGGATTTTTGATCAGTAAAACTTAGGTGTGTCAGCCTTTGCCTGTACCTGCCTCTCCTTCTTCGTGGCTGTCAAGCACCACTGGACACACCTGATTTTCATACAACCAAGACAGGCAGCTCAGACCAGGAAATAGCTAAGCTGGTAGCAAAAGCATGTATCTCTGTAGATTGCAAAATAGATGGAAAAGGCATGACCTTACTTTTCATACCCTGTATGTGCATGGCACACGTGCATACAAAAGTGAATATGAAGCATACAGATGTGGGAAAAGCTCCTAATTTGCATTAGATCATCACACATTTTTCACATTTTCCTCATTTGCATTTCATTATAGCTTCATTTGCTAACTACTTTCTCAGACTGGTTCAAACAGCTGCGCCTAAGTACATTGGGTATTTCTGATTCATTCCTAGCTGCAACGCAAATTCCTACTAAACCTAGTTGCAATGACTATAAATAATGCTCTTTATCTAAAATGATATCAAACTTTGTGAAAACAAAAAAGGATTCAGAATCCTACTAGTCACCTTAATAACTGTTCAGTGAATAGTTAAATGCTGGCAGCAATAAGATTGCTTCCTCCATATGGAAGTTTAATGCCTATATTAGTGTGTGATTTAGTGTTTAATGTCCCTAATCAAAAGATTTTAATGGGGAGTCTTTAATAGAATAGCTGGACCTTTTTACTTTCTGCATGAGAAATAGAAGTAGCTGAAAAGTAGCAATGTGTCTCCTTTCAAGTGTTCATCTTTAGAGAGGTGGGTTTTGCTGTGCATACTTTGTCAGGTTTTTGTTTTTTTATTATACTTTTCATGATTATTTTTTTAAAATAGACTACTCACTCCACTAGCATTCATTGAAAATATATTCATATAACACTGCATGTTTGAAAAGGGTCGAGATCATGAAGACAGTGCATTGTGACAAGTTTAGAATTGCTGCCTCACAGAACTAGGATCTCCAGCTCATTTTACACTACTCATATGAATCCGTGGTGGTGCAGCAGTAGCATTGTTGCCTCACAGCAAGAGGTTCTCCTGTTCGATTCTTGGCTGGAGTGCAGGGATTGCCTTCTGTGTGGAGTCTGCATGTCCTCCCCGTGGTTTGTTGGGCATTCGAAAGACATGCGTAAATGGGCATGCTTTCGTTGGACGTTGAGCTGGCACCTCGGCGATTGTGAAAATCTACTGCCAATCATTAGTGGACTGGAGTTCCGCTGTGGCGACCCCTAACCGGGAAAAGTCGAAAGACCAACAACAACAACTGTGGATATTGTCTATGTGGCGTCTATACGTTCACCATGTATATATGTGGGCTTTTGCTGGGGACTCCATTTTCCTTCCTTATCCAAAATACATGTAATATGTGAACTGATGGGAGCCTGATAGTTGTAAGATAAATTTCCTGACTCATGATAAAACAAAGTGATTATGCTGGAAACCACTTTTAGTGAACCTTGACTTTGTCCTCATTCCTGCTGTTTGACAACCATGGAATTAGGAGATATATATATATATATATATATATATATATATATATATATATATATAGGTTTATTATCAAAACATCGAAGCGAACTCGGTCGACCCACATATGGTCGACAGAATTCGAAACTCACATTGTCGAACACTGAGAATGCCAAATCACAAACCAAATTTGACCTACAGATGGGTTTTAACATGGATCAAGATAGGGGTGAGGTTTGTAGTTCGGCAATATCGGTGTTCGACATTGCCGAGTTCGACATTCCAATTCTCGATGGAAGTGGAGTCGACCAAGTTTGCTTCGAATTTTTGATAATAAACCATATATATATATATATATATATATATATATATATATATATATATATATATATATATCTATATGGGTCCCCTTCAGTACACCGACACGCCAGAAGGCTGACACTCTAAAGAAGGAGACGAAAAGACCGACGATGCAGATGATCGACAAGGTGAGATTCCAATGGACGGAACACCGACATGGGAAGGTGTGAGCGCGACTCAGTAAGTGTGCGATAGAGTGAGGGATTTAGTGTTAGGGAGCGGACAGGTAAGTGTGGGATAGTGAGGGACTGTAGTTTTAGGGGCGGGTTAAGTGAGTAAGGGTTAGAGTGTGGGTAGGGTGAGTGTGCGATAGTGATGGACTATATGTTTAAGGGTGGGTTAAGTGAGTTAGGGTTAGGGTGCAGGTAGGGTATGTGTGCGATAGTGACGGACTGTGGGTTTAGGGGTGGGTTAAGTGAGTTAGGGTTAGGGTGCGGGTAGGGTGAGTGTGCGATAGTGACGGACTATATGTTTAAGGGTGGGTTAAGTGAGTTAGGGTTAGGGTGCAGGTAGGGTATGTGTGCGATAGTGACGGACTGTAGGTTTAGGGGTGGGTTAAGTGAGTTAGGGTTAGGGTGCGGGTTGGGTAAGTGTGTGGTTGTGTCGGACCTTATGGTTATGGTTTGGGTTAAGGTTAGTGCATGTATAGTTGTGTGTAATGTGTAGTTTACATTTTGTGTGTCAGTGTTTTGGGTGTCGATGTTATGTTGTTCGGTTTTGTGCATTGTCGGTCTTCTGGTGTCAGTGTTTTGGGTGTCGGCTTTGTGCGTGTCGGTGTTGTGATAGGGATCCATATATATATATATATATATATATATATATATATATATATATATATATATATAAATATATAATTTGAAGGGAGAGTCCCTTCCCACATTGATGGTGCAGGAGTGAGAACCTCCTGCCAAAGAGGGTTTTTGTTTTGCTTCTGTGAAACTGGCTTTTGGCCCAATCATTTTGTGGTATTAGGAATCATATAATTAATGTGATTTCAAATTGGCAATTCTCCAAGTTTCTAGTAGTACCATGTGTGAGTCAGGGTGTGTGTATGTCCAGGATAATATTCCCTACTTTATAAGTCCTGAGTACTAGGAGATGCTCCATGACCCACATGCTCCCCAGAAATGGATTAAGTCAGTAACACATAATGAATGAAAGCATGAAAAAGATCATGAAAACAAGCTAAATGTGTAGGAAAAATGTTTTCAAGCACGGGTTTCATTTGTCTCTGATTCCGCAGAAAGTCCTTGATTTTGCCTCACATTTTTGCCTTTTCTCTCATAACATGTTCGGTATTCTAGCAAATTACTGAGGACTGCAGTATGTCAATACTGACAGACATTATTATTTTATACATGTTATTGTTGAGAAAAAGCATGTTGATGCAAATCCTGTTGTTCTATTACCTTTATGGGTGAAATAGTTATAGTTAAAAAAAAGTACATTTGTCTCCTATTACTTTTGGCTTTGTCTCTGATTCTTGAGCAAAAAATTGAGAGTTATGTATTCAAGCACTAATGAAAAGTTGCCCTTTCTTTTTGCAGTAAAATCCCAGGTATGACAGTAGTGAAAATGACACACGTAATCTTATTTACAAAAATAAATTTCACATGGACATCAGTATGGCATTCCAGAGAAATTATTAAAAACATCCACTGAACTTTAACTGGGATTCAGAAAGAGTTACTGCCAGCAGTAAGCCCTAACATGGGTGGAAAACCACTGGTGGCTGCCCTTTCTAATTAATAGAAAGGCCACCACAGTTATACTATATGATGTGAAGAATCACCACATTGGGCTGTCTCCACAGTAGTGATTAATGTTAATAAGGCATTCCAGGGGAGCAGTCTATACTAATTAGATATGTGCTGTCCCCCAGAAATGCCTGCACTAAGTGATTTATTCACCGAGTGATTCTGAATCACTCAAGTGCATAAAGTAGCTGGCCAGCCATGTTAATAAACACAGCCAAAATGTTGTATTCCCCCATTACCTCTAAAGGGCTAGACCACATTAGGGAAAAGGTAGTAGTGTTGTGTGTGTGAGTGTGTGCATGTGTGCAATAACGTGTATATGTGTCTGCAGGGGTATGAGTGGTCTTTGGCTATTGTCTGTATATGTATCAGAGTGTGTGTGTGTGTGTGTGTGTGTGTGTGTGTGTGTGTGTGTGTGTGTGTGTGTGTGTGTGTGTGTGTGTGCGTGTGTATGTATGTGCTTGCCTGGGTGATTTCAGTAGGGGAGTTAGTTAGGGAGATCTGTACAGTAAGTATGTGTGTATATGGTGAATGGGTGGGTTTGTCCATGGGGGGGGGGTGACTGAGGAGGTATTGACCACAGACATAGCTCTAGGCTTCTGCAAGATTCAGTGACATGCCAAAAATAATGGAGGAATAAAAACACATAAACACAGACAATTTTTAAATGCTACATAAATTCACTTAAAAGTAAATAGAACAAACAGTTGTTCTTTCACAATTCATTTTCCAAACAATAAAAAGTATGAAACTCTAATGTCTAGCATTATTGATTGACTTCATTGTAATTATTTTAAGAGGGACAGGCAAAAATAAAAGGGAACATCTGAGATGTTTTGTGAAATCAGGGGCAATTTAGTGGTGTTTATGTGTGTGTGTGTGTGTGTGTGTGTGTGTGTGTGTGTGTGTGTGTGTGTGTGTGTGTGTGTGTGCATATGTGTGTGTGTGTTTAGGTCTACCTGAAAGTATCAAAACTCCAGATCATTGAAGACCAGTTCATCGAGATGATATCGCTGAATCCACTAAACATCGAATACCCGGAACCATGAAAACTTAACCCCGGGAAGTGAAACACTTGGCCACTATGGTAAACTTTGCCCTTTCACCACTGTAGTGCAATCCTGGAGTAGGAATATTCAATTGGGGAGTGTGGGATGCACAGCCCCCCACAATGGGGCATGTGAGGGCAAAGCCCCCCACATTGGTAGGTTTTACTTGCTGCGTTTTTTTTTTGTCTTGCTGGCCAAGCAGTTCAGTTCCTGGTGTTAAGTTTTGCAGTCCAGGTGTTCGATGTTTAGAGGACTTGGCGATGTTGTCTCGATGAACCAGTCTTTGATGATGTGGTGTTTTGATGTTGTGAAGTAGACCCGTGTGTTTGTATGTGAATGGGTGACTGTGCCCATGAGAGTGATCAAGATGGGGGAGAGAGAATCATGCTGAGTGGCTGTGTGTGTGTGTGTGTGTGTGTGTGTGTGTGTGTGTGTGTGTGTGTGTGTGTGTGTGTGTGTGTGTGTGTGTGTGTGTTTATGAATGTCTGCACGTGTGCAGGAGGGTGAATAAGTGGAGACAGTTGTGCCAACGCAGTACAGTTTAGTACTGGTAACTACAATTGATTCAGAGACAAGAAAATTAGTTGATAATGATGTCTTCCTCATTGTGGGAAAATATGTCTGAATCACATTTCCCACATTTGTGTAAACTTCCCTTTTGGCCACAGTAGTTTATGCGAGTGCAACAATCTCTTTCTGAATCGCAGCCTTTGTACAACATGGAATGTATTAAAACAGCACTTCCACCTGGGTTTGGATCCAGTATGGAGTGAAAGCTGTGCACTCTAAACATTTACTTTGGAAATCTTCTTTTGTGGATTTAATGGGGCCAAAGAGCAAGAAACATGCAGAAGAAAATAGTCCCATTCTCAATGCTAACAACCTCCACACACAAATGGTTAACTTGAATCCTTTCCTGAAATACCATTGTCTGTTTGAACTGTATTTTCTTAAGTCTTCTGCTCCAAGGTTAAGTTGCTACAATGTTTCTTTTTGTTCTAACATGTTTTTAAAATCTCCCCCTCTTCTGTCCATGTTTCTAGATATGATCCAAACTAAAAAAAGGTCCCTTTAAAATATATCTACACACCAAACAATCCCCACATTTATACATACCTTTCTCCTTATTTGCATTAGCGGGACATATATACTGAGTTTGGATCATATTGATTATACCTTTCCTATTTCTGGGGTTTTTACTTGCAAGTCCAATGGAGTAGTTTATGCTAGTAAATGCTCAGTTTGTAGTGTTTACTATGTAGGCATGACCACTAGGAGTTTTAAAAAAAGAATTAAAGAACATCTTTATGCAATCAAAACCAAAAAAGAAACTAATGTTGTTTATAAACATTCTCAAGTGTGTTCTGTATTTAAGAAATGTCTTTTTTACTATCATAGAGTCCATTCCCTTAGACAGAAGAGGCATAGATTTCAAAAACAAATTAGAACAAAAAGAAATGCTGTGGCAACTTAAGCTAGGAGCAGATAAGTTACCTTTTTTTAAATAGTGTCATTAATATTAAGTGTTTTAAAAAGACAAAAGACTGAAACATTTGAAATGTTAGTGATTATTTGAGTCTGTATATGTTTACTTGATTAATTATTTAATTGTATGTTACATTTTTTGCAGATATCCCCTACAGTCACAGCCATTGGGTTCTATTCCCATGCCTGCCAACTAAGGCATGATGGATGTCTAGTTTATGTACTGTACACAAGCATACCTCTTAAGTATCATGATTTCTCATAATGTAATTAAAATTGCCTAATCCATCTGTCACAGGCTTACCAGAAAAATGATTACCTGGAATGCAATATATTACCAAATATGCTTACAGAACACCTTGATAATTATAGAAGTCCACATTATGTGAAAGTGTTTTGTGTAGTTGTGTACCTGCATTTGTTATTGCTTGGCCCATACAGACCCATGCTAACAGCTTAAGAGGTATGTACATGCTACATCAGCTATAGGAGAATTGCAGTCATTGTACTCAAAACTGACACTACATGCCTGTAGGGTATTTATTATCAGTGTTTTCAGGGATATAGTACGCATTGTCAGTAATGGATTGTTTCTCTCTCTCTCCCCATCCCCTATCTTCATTTATTTATTATTGTTATTTATTATTATGATTTAATATTAACATATTTTGTTAAACTAACTATATTTTTGCAAAATGTGATGTATTACTCTTATGTGTTATTATGATTCAATATCAACATATTTTGTTAAACTAGCTGTATTGTTGGCCTTATGGTTTACTTCTTACTGGCATTCTGTTAACGTACTGACTGTTATGTTATTTACTGTTGTGTTACACATAATATACCTCAGTATGTATTTGGATTAATTAAAATGATGCTCCATTCTGTTAATACTAGCAATGGTTTGGTTATTACTAGCCTTAACTTATTGCTATACCTCATTTACCACAGAGCATCAAGGTAGGCCAGTTCTGGCTGATCTACCTACCTCGCTTCAACCAGCCATGGCACTGGGTCCCAGCACATCTGGGACCCAGACTGCTGGTGTTCCCTCTGCTGCCCCTACACTACCTGCAGCATTGGGTAGTACCACCTCATGGGATGGGGACAGGTCCCCCTCTTGGAGTGGTGATGGAGGGGGAGTTGTTACCCAGGGTTAGCTGCCAGTTTTGGTGTGCAGGATAGTCTACTGTGGGTTTGACAGCTGCCTGCACTGATTGAGGGCATGCTGATTGACCTGGTAAAGCAGCCTCACCCTCGTGCCCATCGTCCAGCACTGCCACCCCTGGGGCAGTGAAGAAACAATGCCAATAGTCCCATGGGTGGGGATGTGAGTCATGCTGCTGCTATCTGGAGGCATATGAGACTTGGATTTCACAATACCCTCCTTATCCAAGGTGTTCACCCCCCCCATGTGTCACACACCACCCCGTCTGCTCTCTTGTCTGTCTGCAAATGCATCCTCATCTACACAACTTACCTCCCCCACACATACCTATGTCCTTTCCCCAACATTCCACTCTCACCTTAAAAAAAATGAGCACCTGTCCCAAAATACAAATATCATCTCATACATAGCTCTCCATTTCACATGTGTCCACTGGACACACATATTTTGGTCCAGTTGGCTTGACAATGCAGTTATATTGTCCTCATCCCTCTCTTTGGAGTTGAGAGTTCAAAGTCATGTACAAATTTTGTCAAAGTTCACAGTTGTTGCTGCACAAAAACTTGGTAGCTATGATTATTTCCTACACTCTTCTGGCACATCCCTATCTGCCTTTCACTATGTTTTTCTCCTTGCTTATACCCCATTTCACCACTTTCCTATCTCTCCATTTTTCTTTTCTTTATATTTTTTTATTGCATGGCTGTGCAATGTGCTGTGTCATGCAGCTTTGCTAAGCTAAACTAAAGAGAGCTATATTGACTATATGTGTTTTAAACTTGCAATACACACTTACAAAATAAACATCTGTCCCATATTTCCAACCCAAGACCATTGAACTTGCAGACCACTGCATTAACCTGCCACACCACACAACTCTTAATTAAAACAGGTGGTTTAAAGAAAACATAGTAACTGCCAGTTACAGTCATTAAGTGTGTTTCAGCAGAGCTCAGTGCTGTGCAGTGCAGTGCAAAAATGATTAAAAAGTAATGGAACAAATGGGAGTGTACCTTGGACTCTAGTGCAATAGTACACCACTAGACAGCCAAAGACATAATAATGGATGTAAGTTAGGCCTGTGATGGCAGGTAATGATTAAAAAGTAATGGAACAAATGGGAGTGTACCTTGGACTCTAGTGCAATAGTACACCACTAGACAGCCAAATACATAATAATGGATGTAAGTTAGGCCTGTGATGGCAGGTAAATGTGCCCTTCAGCAGAAACATGTAGAAAGACACCTGCTAAGGCATTGATAGTGAAATACATGTTCAACTAGGACACTGGTGCACACATACATCCATATAAAGCCATGCACTTACTGATGGACATATAAAATGTATGTCACAGCCTGTATGTGTGCACATCTATCTTACAAATACACCTGCAGTAGCAGTGACTCAGTAGCTCAGTCTGTTAATTACCTTGCAAACAGTACATTCTGCCACACACAGTCCTGAGTTCAAACCTAGTGGTGGGTAGAACTGAATGTACAGTATTGTGAAGGCAGCAATTAATGACTGATTCATGCAATATTTATCTACACAATGCATTTTAAATAACATGTCTTCTTTTCACTGATGGAAGTCACAGGCCTGCAGGTAGGAAAACACTTCACATATCCATGTAGGAAAACTATATGTGCATAAAGTGTCACATCATGCATTAATATGCATTCATTGAGAATGTCAATGCAGGTATTGCAAGTGAGGGCCACTAATGTCAAAGTGTGCCACACAATCTTTCCAAAGTCACTGTGCAGATTATCACAGCTGCACAGCTAACATACACATTGGGAGTTCCTGCTTGTAACAAGGCCTGCCCTCATACATGCTGCAAATTACTACCAGACTGTAACACATGGCCTGACAGTGGCCCAAATGATGGACATATTCTTATATTTATACCCCATCTTACTCAAGGACACACCAAACATGTTGCCTAGTACTCTGCTAGTGATACCATTGCATAACATACGAAACACAAACCAGATGGCAGGAGGACTGCAACCACAAAAGATTTATTAAATTAACGTCAAAAATATATCACAACATTTTCGTCAGTTGAAATGTCCGACTTCTTCAGATAAAAAATCTTTTTACACCAACAATCAATTTAAACTTTGCTTATCCAATCATATACCATCAATTAATTTAATTTAATTAACTTTTAAAGACGAATACTGGTAATACACCATAAGTTTTTGCTAAACAGGTAAAATCAATGCTTTGCATAAAATACCATTGCATAACATACTTACTTTAAACACATGCCTTAATAGGAGTGGAAAGAGTTACTCCTACAACTTGTTGTCCTCCAAAGTGTTCACACTCTTTGCCTATGTATATTATCTGCAGTAGCAGCTGCAGCCTATAGCACATACATCTCTATCTAAAGGTTTCTTCTACAGACCTACCCTCTGCTTCAATGTAGTCTCCTCACTCTAGTAATGTCCAGTGCAACATATCAGAAAGAAGTCCTAATCTACATGAAGGCCTTATATATTGTATAGTGGTTGAATGTCATTGGCTGATGATAGTGCATATCAGCTGTGTTGGCTGCAATTAGCATTTCATACCCACAGATTGGTTTAGAGGCAACCACCTGTTGATGAGAAGCATGTTTAAAAGGCAAGCAGCTGGCTATGGGGAACCTTATGTATGAGACTCCTTGCACAGAGCACGCCTTTGTGAAAACTTTACTATCACCACATATCAACAGAGGAGTACTGCACTCCATCAGGTATGTAACTGATTTTGTGTACAACAGGATGCAGATGAGTGAATAGACTTATGGGGAATAGGGACTACAGCATTAAGCCTGCCTTAGATATGTGGTAATGACATGTCAGTGACCTCCTGCTGTCTTACACCTATACAGGATGCACACTACATCAAGGGTGCATTGTCTGTTGTTATGGTGGCACACTGGCCTCATTGGACTGTCTCTTTATAGTGGTCATAATAGCACACTGCTATCTGTGAGGCACTGTTCTTATGACATATTATTGGGGGGGGGGGTTCCCGTAGGGGACACACCACAGTAGACTTGAGTGTTGGTTGTCTGATCATACAGCAGTATCTGTCATGGCACACACTGGAATACCTGACTATTGCTACTATCTCAGTTGTATCCACACAGTTAGTACATTTGCACACTGTGGAGTATGACATGTGTGAGCAAGCAGTGGATAGTGTCAGCCATTTTGTCCTTGCTGTATCTCTACATAGTGTAATTCCATGTATGTGATTCTGTAATGTGTTCCCCTTTTGTTGTCTTGCAGGAATCCTGTACCCTAGATGCCATGCACCCTTCTCTGATGTGGAAAATGAAAATATACTGGAAAGACTAAGGTAAAATCATCACATTCTAGTGTCCAGGGGGAGGCAAAACAGGGAACAGCAGGCTGCATTGTAGGAAGTCCTTATCCATGATGTGAATGGCATGGGCCATCAGGGAGGACATATGAGCAGGTTCAACCCAGCACAATGGACATGATCAATGCTGCATGACAAAGGGCAGCAGATGTAGCCAGAGATAGTGCTATCACCGGTGGAGGGCCTGCAGCAGAACAACCTCTCTTGGCCACTGAGGAATTCCTGGTGAACCTAGGCATACATGACAGCTCCCAAACATCCATCACACCATACGTCGTGGAGGTAGGTACCACATTTTCCACAACAGAGGAGCATACAGGTAGGCTTACTGTTATCAGCATTGTAATACTGTAGCAGTCAGTGTGTCAGGCTGTACATACTTTTACAAGGATGTCAAGTCTTTGTTTTTTGTGGGAGGGTTTAACCTCAGTTGTACTGTCATACTCAAAATGTGACCAATACAAGTACCACAGTAGCTACTGTAATTGTGAGATATATATACGTATTACCTTGTTGTGATGCAACATGCATTGGTACTGACATTGGCTCACCCTCAACTTTTCACAGGTCCATCAGAAATTGGACAAGATCATGGTCCTGCTCCTGGTAAGCGTGGCACTGTTTTGGTAAGGAACATTTATATTCTATTAAAGTTAAGGGCCAGAATAATGCCATAATTAAACATAATTTTGTGTGTAAACAGAGTTGAATGTTTTTATTTTCCATTGTGGAATAGGTACCTAAGGCTCTTAGAGGGAATAATCAGAGAAGTGTAGTTGAACAAATAGAAACACTTTGGCAGTGACAGTTAAGAGCAGATAAGCCTCCTGGTTTAAATGAGGCAATTGCTCTAAAATTCCTTTTAAAAAACAAAAGGTTGAAAGGAAAATAAATTAAGCAATGAAACGCGTATTTCAATATATTTGTTAAGACAGGTGTACTGGGTTTTTATGTGTTGCTTTATCAAGTATAGTTTCATACTGATTAAGTAAAAGGTAAATTGTACTGGTCAAGTTTTACTTGATTTACTTGAAGTGATTGTTATAAAGGTTGTGAGCTGAATGTGTATTTTGTTCTGAGGAAGTATTTTTTGGATGGAAGCGGAGAAGAAAATTGTTTGACTGCTAATCCAGTTGTAGGTCTTTGTTATTATGAGTATTGGCAGACTTTTCATACACAATAGTTCAGGTATTTATGTACCACTTTTTTCATTCTTATCACAGGTGACCAGGTAGGGGTTGGTGTCTGTCCCCTACACAACCTGATGTTGGTGTCTGTTTGGACTCTGATGATGATGATGATGGCCACAATGAGGCACAAGTGGGGGTGTCAGGGGCTGAATCTGTCCCAGAGGAGCACATCCCTCTTCTGCCTCCATTGTCACTGCATACAGTCAGTATGCCAACACATACCCAGTCCCCGGAGGCCACAGATATTTAACAGTCAGAGGGTGGGGACATTGAACAGGAAAGGGTGGCAACTATGGCTCCAGTGACTGTAGTCACTGGCCATAGCCAGAGAGCTGGCAAGGTCCCACACAGGTGGATTGACAGGGATGCTTGTAGGAGGCCTGCTGTCCATCTATCACCTGGTGCAGGTGTCACAACACGGGTCACTCAGCACATGTTTTGGGCCATCATGGAGGCACAGGCATGTTTTGAATGGAACACCAGACATATGCTTATGGTTATGGATGCGTTACAGTCTGATATCTGTGACTATTTCCACCGTATTGGGGACACCCTGGATTGGTTGACTGATGCAGTGGACAAAAGGTGGGCTGAGACAGTGTCTGTCTTGGACCGCACATTGTCTGTGCTGGAACATGTGGTTGGAGTTGAGTGTTGGACTCATGGGCGTAGGTCAGCAACCCCATATGCTGAGAGTCTAAGTGGTCATGCACAACCAGGCTTCATTAATGGCAGTACATCCAGTGCTACAGAGGGGAGTGTGCTGCCCACACCACGATGTGGCAGGCCATGGGCTCATGGTCCTGGGAATTCCCAGGGAGAACACGATCCCAACAGACAGCAGTCATGTTCAGGTACTAGTACCGCTTCTGACCTTGGGCATGGAGGTGCCAATGCAACTTCTGGCAGAGCCAGTTCCCGTGTTCTGGGCCAGAGATGGTGAACTGTCAACTCTACCATATATGGTCCAAAGCTGTCCAACACACAGACATGTATGGCTTACACTGTGCTTGACTGTGTATACAAACACACACACACTCACACACCACTGTCAAATGTAGGTCACCTACAGGCACACAGGGAACCTTTCCATGGTCCATCTTACCTGCTTCCCTTCCTGACTCACACACACATGCTATCAACTGTTTTAGTCAGTCTAGGCCTCATGCACCCTCACAAAACACCCTGTGCACATGATGATACCTGTGCCACATCCCTGTCCTCCTCACAGAAATATGTCTTCAGCAAGTTACAGCACTATGAGTGCATGGCTCCATAGGTTCATATGTGTATAACAGGCTAACAAGGACAATGGCGGCATTCACCGTACTCCTGCATCCCTAATCTGTGAACAGGTCCGCCACCCTTGATAAGTGTCAACAGGGTTTTGGAAACTCACACATCTACAAGCTATGGTGATGGAGATGACCCATCTACAAATGTCCTGTGTCCAGTATAGACATGATTGTTGTGTTCTTCATCCCAATTTTTGTATCCTGCACATGCTGTGTCAGAGCAGATGTGTGCTTTACATGCATGGGGGGCCTGTTTCATGTAGGGCATAGTGTCTGTGTTACATACCTGTCTCTTCAGCATGTACTATGTATACCACAGTGATGGTGTAGGTGTGTAGAACAGGTGAGACATGTTAGTCCTGTCATGGATACATGGGAAGTACACAGTGGGATCTGCCACTTGCCTGTATGGAGCTATACACATCCCCTCTAAAGCATTTAGGAGACAGACTACACATGTATGGTCGTGACACGGACTCCATAGGAGATGTTATCTACACTATGTATTGTTGTACCATGGATCCTGTGTGGCTGCTACAGTTGTACGATATGCCTGTGTAGTGACATAGCAACGGTGCCATTGCACACAATGATAGGTGTGATTACTGTCACATTCAGTATAGCAGTGACAGTCTGGGATTTACATTCCAAACTTGTTGGTATAGGGTGGACAATAGTGAATGCATCCCCACATCTTACTGATCAGTGAGAGTCAAAGGCTACATTACTCTCTGTGTCCATAGCTCCATGTGTAATGGTTCAGCTGTGTGTGGTCTGCGTACAGTGCAATATTTTGCAGGGGTGAATGATTTTCCACAGGATGGTATTGTGCAGTCACTGGCAGCTAGTCTTTGTCAGTGGCTCAGAGTACAACTGACTGTCTCTTAGGCATAACTGTTGGTTTTGTGTGGTATTCTGTGACAGCTCCCAATATGCAATCACCTGCTAATGTACTCAGACAGAGGTCACTGACAGTGGTTGTGACTGCAGACATGGAATAGGTGGATGGGGTATGCCAATAATGGAGGATGGCAAACTTCACTGATGACTGACATCATTGCAGTGTAGGTATCCTAATGCTATCTACCCAGAGTATGACTGTCACATACTTGCCTATCCAGCAGCTGACATAACACTCTGTACACAACATACACAGTTTCCAGCAAGGCCTGCTTGCCTAATATTGTCATACACCTAGTCAGGCCATGGTTGGTGGAGTAAGACATATGTCTGACATCCATGGCATAGTGTAACAGTCAATGGACTCCACCGGTTACAGTTGGTAGGCATGATCTGGCTTTGAGCAAAAGTAACAGTGTTTGGTCTGGTGTTAGTAGGTGTACAACAGTGTCAGTGCTAGTATCCATGCTAACTCCTATCATGGCATTTCAGGTGACATGACTCAGAGATCTGGGGACACCGCTTGGCACTACATGCGAGTTGTTCTCTGTGCATGTAAGTATTGCAGATATTTCCAGCATGTTGCAAGAAGAGAGTCATGCAAGGTGTCTTCACAGAGCACAGACAAACATGTTAGGGAAGTGTAATATGCACACACTGTGTTGCTTAGTCATGCTGCAGCTCACTTGAACAAAGGATGGTCCAGGTCCTTATCTACAATGCCCTGCAGCAGTGCCATCGCATCCCCACATGGGGAACCAATGCAGTGCATCATGTGTTCACCAATATGGGTGACCAGTGCAGCCCCCCCCATGTGAGCTCCTCATGGTGGGATCTGGCCACAGATCAGTCTCCTTAGAACTACCGGCACATACTCCCCCTTGCAGACAATACAGCTATATATGTCAGAGAAGCCATTTATTACCTTCTGTGGGATTGTTGACATAGTGTGACTGCACCTCTCACCTTCACATGGGACAGGCAAGTATGCAGAGCTCTACACTCATGCATTATGTCAGCAGCATTGCAACTGCATGAACTCGGCTGTACATGATAGGAAGGACACAGGCTCATCATAGTTCAGCAAACCTGACTGGTGGGCAGCTGCCATTAACAGGCTGCATAATAACAGGTAGACAGTGCTGTGTGACAGTTGGGGTGAGGGTGCCACCCCTTACATGGTGGTACTACCTCCTCAGCTAAAAAAAGCACATAGTGTTGTTGTGATTCTGTGCAGACACTGTAAGTGACAAAAGTAGCCACCCACACAAAGCATAACCACAACGCACAGTGTAATTACATGTGTGACCTCAAAGGACAAGTCCAGATTGTTGGTGATCTCATATGTCATGATGCCACATATGATGGGTCTGTAGTATATCTAACCTGTACACCTACACTGTCTGTGTCAACTACACTCCCTTATCCCCACCACACGTGACACATGACACTCCTACAACCTGTCCCATAACTTTCATATTTACAGTGCAGTTTGTAACTGGCCTCTCATTGGAAGATCTAACATTCCAAGCTTCATTCCACATGTGATCTGACAAGGATGACTAACACCATTGGGAAACCCTAACAATCATACCAACACTACTGGCTGCACACCAGCTGAGTGAACAATGGCAACTATTATACCCTTGCATAGAGGTGGTGCATCCTCTGACCATCATGACTATACACCTCTTTGTCTGAGTATTCATATCAGTATGCTCGTAGGGGCGATCATCATGGAGCTGATTAGCGCACATATATGTGTTCTACACACAGTTGACTGTACACAGTTTGGATGTGTGACAGGGGGTGCATGACTGTTACATGTGGTGGACATTTCCAAGGCAGTCACCACAGACCCAGGTGAGGGTACATCAAGGCATACAACCCCCTAGACTGAGCCAAGCTGTCTGACTATATAACCTCTGCTCATGCAACATTTACAAACCACTCACTTAGACATCCATGATACTGTCATTGTAGGGGTCACATAGTGGCCCATTGCTGGCACACATATGCAACATAGGGACATCTGCCTCCAATAGCTGATCTGTAGGGGTCACATAGTGGCCCATTGCTGGCACACATATGCAACATAGGGACATCTGCCTCCAATAGCTGATCTGTAAGTAGCAGTGCTCAACAGGGCCCAGTCCTCAGTCCTGGGTCCTCTACTGCTTAAAATCCATTCAACCACAATACATGTGACTACTGACTGAGTATGGCTAACAATGTTGGCTTATGCCTGCAAATTGTGATCACTCATAGAGTACCTGTGGTATGTCACTATCCAGCAAGAGGGTATTGTGAACACATGCCTGTTGACATACTAATGGTTATAAACTCCATGCAAATATATATGCAGTATAATTTAAATCAGTTAGACCTATGTACCTGGTAAGTAGCACATCAGTCACAACATGTGATGTACATACTTGGGTTGAACGAACTGGGCACACAAACCTGGCCACACAGGTTTACACCTACTGTGCCTCAGATCACTATGTCTTGACAGTGGTGTGGCAGGAATCATATGGCATAGCTGAGGCCACAGTCACCTGTAAGTGACATACTTATAACCTCCACGTACTCTTTCCTCAGCATGCCAATATCTGGTGCGATGGCCATTTGGTGATGTACCTTTCCAAGCAGTACTGGCAGTTACACACAACAGTATGGTCCCTCACAAGGACACTTCATGTCCTCAAGTATGTGTTCAATGGGGATCACCTGTAATGATTGTCATTGTCACCTGTGGCATATATACTACTCGGAGGTGATCTGTGCCTTGCATACAGGGTAATGTGTGACCCTGCTTGACTGCATATGCTGCCTATCTGTAAGAGGCATAGTATGTGGATAACTCACTGTAAGGACTTTAACCTCATATGTGATGTTAGTACTACATGCTCGTGGGAGAGATTTGTCTAGCAGACTTACACACACTCCCTTGAAACAGAACCCTGCTTAATGGCACACAGAGCACCTCAGTGCACCTCACCACATGCCATCTGTATGATTGGCTGGGCGACTGTCATCTCAAAGCAGGGCATCTGTCTGTGTCCCTCGTGGACTGAGGCAATATGTGCTGAACCTGTAACTACAGGTATAAAGATGTCTATAATTGTGAGGGCTGTATGGCCATTCATGCATGCATGAAGTTCAAACATCCTATGGTTCCATAGCATGATGTCAAAAGCTCTAATAGGCTCACACACAAAAATGGCTACATTGAGGCTAGCACCACTTCCAATCACTGCATACAGGACACGCCAAGACACACACATGGATCAAAGTACGTGATGCCCAGAACACACCTCATATCTGCTAGTACTATCAGTTCAGGACATATTATGCTAGATGACATCAGCAGTCCTTGCTGTGGTCAGTCCTTTAGGGAGCCACATCACATGTTACAAATAAAATACTGCAAAACCCTAGCTATTTCTAGGTTACCAACATGATCATATTTATGCCATCTGGACATACACATGCACCAAGTAGCCTGAAGTGAGATTAGAACTCCTACTTATCAAGTCTTGCACACTGTAGATCATAGTATTTATTACACACACCACAGCTTAAGTCTGATACTTCAGTGCCAGCTGGTAGTCTTAAGGTGGATGACATTATCAGGCCTTGTAGAAGAGGGCAGATTGGAGGCCAGCAGCAAGTTACAGGGCCAAAATGCTCATAACAATTGCAGGTGGATAGCACATGAGAGCATGTCAGTTGTTCTGCAGGGGATACACACACACAGACGCACACCAAATAGCCTGTAGTGAGATCAAAATCCCCTATCTAGGTCTTATTCACTATAGATCACAGTAGTTATTGCATGCACCACAGGTTGAGTCTGTTGTACATGTGATTGCAGGCACAGTACTTGTGCATTGCACAAACTAGGCTTGTGTTGAACAGCATCTGTGGACCATAGAGTGATATTGCTTCATACTGTTGTCTGCATCTAGTATCCTGGCAGTGGGATAACTGTTATTATCCTAGCTATGTGTGTACAGTTACCAGTAAGGCAATGTGTGGCTGCTTGCAGTTAAACAGGCAAACCCGTGGGCAGGAACAATGTACCCTGTCCATGCATGTGTTGACAACATTATACATTACACCACCTGTTCACCTGTGCTTCTCTACGTGGTGACATCCAGCAGGTACAAGGGTCTGTAGGTAAGTGGATTATGCACTGTTGCACCCTTAGTTTGGGTCCTTTGTGCAACAGTATGGATGTGTGATAGTACAGATATACTGACCATTATTAGGGTATGTAGGACAATACAGACATCCACACACATATTTACACAATTAAAAGGGATGTATATATAAATGTAGCTGTGTGTGTGTGTGTGTGTGTGTGTATGTGTGTGTGTGTGTGTGTGTGTGTGTGTGTGTGTGTGTGTGTGTGTTTGTGCGTATGATATGTATATGTGTCATGTAGATATATGGGGAAAGTCTATGTATCGTTGTCTGTATGTATTAACATATATATATACATAACAGGTCATTCTGATGACGGGGCAACAGAATTGCACTCATTTTAACTTGCGCTCATTTTAACTATGTGTTTGGGCATGCCCAGTGTGACTGTCAGTACTTATAAAGTGAATCCAGGCCACACCTATCTGTACTCCAGTCCAGGATTTTGTCTGTTACATGCCTCTCAACTGTCCAGAGCTTAAGCTCATAATTTTGGTCTGTTTCTCATAAAATTTGTCGTTTTATGACAAATCACTTGGATGAACTGAGGACTGAAGTCACTAAATAATGACATACATTTGAGTTTCTGACTTCAAATCCTTCAGAAAAATGTCTGTTGAACTATGAAACCCCAAGCCAATACCAATAAACACCAAAAAATGTCTGTTGAAACAAACCCTGTTATTCTAGCAACTTTTTAATTTTATGAGAGCAGTATTTAAAATATGCCCCTATTTGTGGGCCTTTGTCTCCCATTTTGTTGGGCTTTGTCCAGATTTCTTGCATTAAGAGGTTGAGAGGTATGTTACACACATTGACATCTGTCCCTGTTTCTGCAGTACTGCACTTCACTCAAAATGTCCGCAGCATACCTCAGCTGTCTGCTGTACTTATTATGTGACTGAAGTTCATAATGTTATACCACAAACAGAATGACAGTATGTGAAAATACCGGCATAATAATACCTCACATGCAAAAGACGTGAATGCTTCCAGATTAGAACCATCAACATCATCACCAGTGCTCACTTCCATAATCCACTGAGCCACACAGGCTGCCAGACAGAGAGGAGTCCGTCGCATATTCAACAGCATAAATATGTATGTTGTTATTTCTGCTTTATGTGAGAAATACAGTGTGTGTTAGAGTACTATGTTACAGCTGTGAGATTGCCTGGTATGCTGATATACCATTACTGACTTACTGTGAAAGCAGTTATATGGGAACACTGCTGTGTTGGGGTTGGGGGAACAATAGCACAGGATCTGCTGGGATAGACAGTAGTCCAAATAGTATGTGACCCCCTCTGTTTAACATCTCCCTTGACTGATGTAGTGAATATTCCAACCATGAGGCCTACTGATTATTATGGGACACATAATGTTGGACTGGGTATCTGTAATCCCATGTTGAAGTTACAGCTGTCCAAATAGCCCACTATATTTCCTTGCATAAATGCAGCAGATCCATACATATGATACTGTATTATATTAATCCTGACAAGTAGTGTGTGGGTTAGAGACTTACCTTGCAAATGCAGCAGCTAACAGGACTGTAGTTCAGGGCTAACTCTGTGTGATGCAAGCAGTACACAGCCAATACATGGATAGGTACAGGTTGTGTGGGTTGCCTGGCATCAACAATTTTACTATACGTCTGTGAGTAAGAATAAGGTGTCAGTCCCTAGGACCTAGGTTGTCAGTGAATGTGCTATGCATTGTCTCTTAGCTAAAGCCAGGGTGTACTGGGCACACCTACATCTGCTTACAGGGACATCATCAGGGGGTTCCTCCTCTGAGTCCTCCTCTGAGTGTGGATGGGGGCTGTGTATCCCTTCCCTTTGCTGATCCTGCTGCAGCTGCTTCGGCAGGATCATATTGTATAGCATGGCACATACTGTGAATATCTGTGCACATGTGGCTGGAGTGTACTGTAGGGCTCCACCAGATATATCAAGGCACCAGAACTATGACTTCAGAAGCCCAAATACATACCCTATGATGTTCCTAGTTTGTGCGTGTGCCTCATTATGGCATTCTTCTGTGGGTGTGTGTGCATTTCTGATGGGTGTCATCACCCACGGTTCCAGATGCATAGCCAGCATCCCCCATTAAATGGCCATGTAGGATGCCCCCCCCCCCCAGCAAACATCTGGTACAGCTGTGATGCATGCCAGATATGATAATTGCCAGGGTCGCCAGCACACACATTCATGATAATCCCCTAGGCATTGCACACGACCTGGCAATTGATAGAATGCTACCCCTTTCAGTTGACATAGATTCTACCTTCCTCACCAGGTGGTGACTTGATGTGTACATGAGTGCAATTTATGGCACCCAGTACCTCAAGGTAGTGTGCTACATGGTAGTACTGTTGCATATTGCTGCCCTCACCTCAGGGGTGAGAGGAAAAGAAATGTGCTCACTGGCATGTGGTAGCATGGTATCCAGGAACTGATGGAGTACCCTGGATACTATTACTGTGAAGGTATGCTGGCTGATAGCAATACTTCCTATACATCCTAGTTGCAATCCCACCTGAAGGCTCCTTGACCACCCCAATGTCCAAAAAATCAATGCTCTCTTTGGAAATCTTCTTTGTGAATTTCAAAAAGTTGTTACTAGTGTTCACACGAAAAAAAAACTTTCCAAAGTGACTTCGTCCGCCTGACAGCCAATGAAAAAGTAATTGATGAAACATCAATAAAAATATACTTGTGGATCCCCTATCACCAATATATGCTGATATTCCCACTCAGCCATCATTAAATTAGCATATGAATTGGTACAGCTGATTCCATCACCACTCCAGCCATCTGCCAGTAGCAGGTCTCACCAAACAAAAATATGTTATGCTCTAACACCAGTTCAAGTAAAAGGCAGAGCAGATCTGTCTGTTGGACTGTCAATTGGCCCTGTCTAATTAAATATGATTTAACCATACTGATACCTTCCTGATTAAGTATAGAGGAGAACAAAGATACCACATCAAGTGTGACCAGGATGTCAATCACTTTACCTCTCGGTCCAGATACCACTTGATAAAGGTCACACAAAAAGTGTTCTGTGTCACGCAGTATCATAGGGCACTCATTCAAGGCAACATTAAGCTGTCTATCCAAATAAATGGAGATGGGCTCAGTGAGCCATCCACTACCCACCACAACAGGTTTAAAAGTGGGGTACAAG